>NC_136495.1:142266555-142321555 GCF_053919585.1 Euprymna scolopes | reverse complement strand
AGGTACAAATACTTGCTTGTTTACTGAGTTCTTCAGCATAACCGAGCACACCTACTGGAGCATTGGAGATGCTGTTGAATATCCCTCCGATTAAAGAATTCCTGAAGGCAGAAGCGATACGGGTATCCTATAGAATTGATCTCATGGGTCTGTTGTGGTCAAGGGCTGTTGGAACTACTGGAAAAACAAAGAGGCACGTGGATTTGTGTAATGAGGCTAGAAAAGAACTACCGCTCTTGCATGTGCCGGGTGACCTTATGACTAAAACCAGATCATTTCACATGTATGGTTTATGACCGAACAGGCGCAAGAGATTACGAAAAAGAGCTGGAAAGCAACGTAATCAAATGCTATACTGATGGATCTAAAAGGAATGATATGATTAGTGCGAGAGTTTATATAGAATACTCAAACCACCTCACCTGTCAAAAATCTTATTATCTTGGTAAACTGAGGACGGTCTTCCAGGCAGTCTTCACCATACAGATATCATCGGATACAACACCAAACACCAGTCATGAGCTGGCACCATTGGATGTGGTAACAAACCCCACCCCCGCCTTCACCGAAGAGCAGGATCTCAGACCTGACAAGTCAGGTCTAACATTCGGTAAACATCACGACAAAAACCGAAGAAGGAGAGATAGCGCATGTTTAAGGCTTTTGAATCTGAGGTTCTGATCATGGAAGAGGTTCAGCAACAGGAAATATCTATCCTTTCAGATAGTCAGGCAGCTATTAAAGCATTGGAGAATAGTACGGTAAGATCCCAAACCGTACTGTGCTGCATTGAAAATCTAAACCATCTAGGAAAAGAAAACCGCATATCTATTTCCTGGACCCCGTTCATGAAGGGATACAACCCAATGAGGAAGTGGATAAACTGACAAAAGAGGGATCAAAACTTCTAATAGAGAGCCCTTAACCCTTTGCTCAAGTCCCGTATGCTATCTGTCTTTCTAGCATCAGAGAGTGGTCTACGAAACACCTTAAGGAGGCGTGGAACAAAAGGATAGACTGTAAAAAGACAAAGGATAACGTTGGTTGGGCATCTACCCGACTATGTAAACGTATCCTAAGTCTCACCAGACAATAAAAAGATCTGGTAAATCAGATCCTTACAGGGCATTGTAATCTCGAAAAACACAAGAAACTCATAGATCTGGCATCGTTACTCACGTGCCCGAAATGTATGTGGAAAATACAATCAACCATGTGATGAACTCTTTACCATCAAAAGAAGACAATTCTTTACAAATTATAGTTAATTCAATTCCTACAGCTCCAAAGAAAATTTGGAAATCATTGGCCAAATTGAATAATGTGTTTGATGCACTGGATTGGCTCAAAGCAAACAATCCAAGTTAGTTGTTAATATTTGTTGAGCTTAGGTGTGCTAATCAAAGTCCTTTGTAACCTTTACACACAGATACATGATTTTCTGGTGGCTCATACTCTTTCCGAGTCAGTTTAAATAAAGTTGTGTTGTTTTTTTTCATTTCTTCTACTAAAATAAAATAAAAACTAAACCTTTTATTTCATCCATTTTTTTCTGGCTTCTTCTCATTGTCTCTGCTACTCTCACTAGTATTTTCTTCTTTTTAGTCTTTTAAGTTCACATGTATTATTCGACTTATTTACTTCCGAAACTAGGCAAGCAGGTTCACTGCTGCTGATGATAATATGGACAAGACACGGTCTCACATCAGCAGCAGCAGCAGCTCTAAGAGTAGTAGTTATAATAATAACTTGGAACCGGCGAATTATTAGCATATTAATAGTTCGATTTCATCGGTTTTTAATTTAAAAAAAAAACATTACACGGGATTTAACCTAAAATCTTTCCACCAGTCCCGGCTCTATACCCGTTACGGCAACATATAACATTTTCAATTTAATTTCGAATCACAGTAGTTGTTATGAAGTGACTACATTTTTCATCAAATGTGATAACGAAAAATTTGAGTTCATTCAAAGAATATGTATATCATAGAATTCACTAATATTTTTATTCGATAAATTCACCATTTTTTGCTATAAAATGATAAGGAGAGTTAAAAAAATAGTTATTAAAAAAAAGTTCGTTTTTTTTAATTATAAAAAAAACGATACACGAGATTGAACATAAAATCTTTCCACTAACCCCCGGTACTCTAACCGTTACGCTAACATGGCATATTGGCAAAATCGCAGTAAAACATTTATATACAAAAAAAAGTTATGCAAAATAAAAAAAGCGTTAGTCACTTATGTATGTACTTACTCTCCTGTTTGTTAACCCACATATTTTGTAGTAACTTTTTTTCTACTGAACCAATTTTCGAAATTTATTTTTCAAAATGTAGCTAATGAGGTGTTCTATCCAACTATATAACCTGTTTGAAATTTGGTTGCGAACAGAATTAGTGGTGGGAGTTTGAATGTGTCTCGATTCATTCAATTTCGGACTTCAGCATATATTCAACCACTACCGTGGTTGAATGATATATATATATATATATATATATATATATATATATATATATATATATATATATATATATATATATATATATATATAAGTTTTTAGTGGTGCAAAATGTTATTAAAGTTTTCAAAGGATAAATGGAGTCATAAACATTTGGGGGTAGATCAATGCAGGGAGAATAAATAGACACTACAAATAGTAAAAAAAAACTATTCGACTAAAATAAAATACAAAAAGAACCTCGAGTTATCTTTCCTCGGACTCTTGTCAATAGATTACGTCGGCAGCAATTAAAATAAAACAATTTACACAATTGAAAAATGGAGGCGAAGGGAGGGGTGAAATAAAAAAAAATCATAAAACCACACGGGAAGAATTAAATGAATGAATAACCCGTTATATATCGCACATACGAGAATCGAAACTAAAACATTTAACTTACGATTTATTTTTGACTATGCTATGCAGACGTATTTGATGAAAGCTTGACATTAAAACATTGACCAATAGTTCCTATTTACAATGCTTCCCCACGAGGCAGAGTGAGACATGAGGGTCGTTTTTAATATGGAGAAAAGCAACAAAAAATAAAAAATTGTCTCAGTTGTGAGAAGTTCTCCTTCACTGAGATGGAACAAGAAATTGAAGTGCAGCATCTGAAGTTACTCATGCACATTTGTAATGCAGGCGTTCGGCCTTTTATCTGGCAAATCTATTTTGTTTTATTTTCAAACCTTTATACTGATTTTCCATGGCTAACAAAAAAAACTTAAGTTTTGCATGTGTTCAAATACTTTATATATGTAGTCTCGTGGCTGTGGACATGTATATAGTTTGGTAGGTATAGTATCTTTTTTTTAAATATATGCGTATACATAAAGATATAGAGAAAAGCTTTTGAGTCACTATAACGTTTGTTTTGTTGTTTGTTGGGGGGGCAAGTACATATCATCTAGAATATCCGTAAGAATATGATTACACATAATAGTTTAGTAAATATGATTACCTCCAAAGAAAACCGAAAAATCTAATAGGGAATTAATTTAAATGAATGTTTAAAACTATTCGATTTAGCTAGATATTTTACTAGTTAATGCAACTCCACGACCCACATATAAAAAAGGTGTACATTATTTTTAAATACATAAACATAAGGATTTGTAATATAAATATCAATGCACAACAACAATTGTAGAAGTATATATAATTTTCTATCCTGTACTTTAAAGAACCTCAAAATCTACTAAACTGTAGGCGGGAAATAGCAAACAACTGTGTTCACAAAATAAATCTTACTCTAGGATAGCGATACAAAATAGCTTTAAAACTAACAATAACAATAGAAAAAAAACAAATAAATTACATAAACATGAATATACATAAACGATCACACACATATATGTATATATATGTATATATATATATATATATATATGCATTAATGTGTACACATAGGTATATTTATATGTATATTAAAAAAAGAAAGAAGTAGAACGGCCACCAAAAACCACTAACCTATCTCTAAAACAGATCCTTAGTTTGATAAAATGCATGTCCATTGGCTGGTAGGAAGGGGCGCGGTGGATACTAGAAAGCTGATTGGCCAACTAGTAATCCTCAACATGTATAAAAACAAAAAGCAACGACAGAATTCGCGCATAAGCCTGACGAATCCTATAGTTGGATGAAACGCAGAATATTCAGTGTAGCTTAATCGCCATATATATTTTATAAATTACTATATATATATATATATATATATATATATATATATATATATATATATATATATATATATATATATATACAAGCAGAAGGACCCGTCGTTGACTGGGTGCAAAAACAGCCTACAGAAAATGGATTGTGATTGATGAAAGTATGATAGGTTATGAAAAGGAACGGGGCTGTAAAGAGATAGGGTTTGATACTCAAAAATTTTACCCTAAGCAAAATATGATGAAAGTAAAGATAATTATCCGGAAAATATATTTTTATATCAACTTGGTTTCCATTCGTAGCCAAGAGTGAATAACAAAATGATGTTTCCACACAAAGAGAAAATGATATATATATATGTATATATATATATATATATATATATATATATATATATATATATATATATATTTATATAGTAATATAAATATACAAAGAATACATGTACCTATAGTCAATAAAAGTTACTTTTATGATAGAAAAGTTCATTGGTTTGTATTTTTAAGTAGTTTTTATGTTTTTTTTTTAATTCACGAACCGGTGTTTAAAAAAAATCAAAATGGCAAAGATTTTTAAATGGAGATCCCCGTTTTGACTTTGAAAGAGGGGCACCTGAGCATTCTGTGTTAACAATTTAAGAGAGTTCCGTCAACGTAAGGAATATTTATAAACATATTTTAAGGGTTTCCGTTATTTTGCGCTTGAGGAATATTCAATTATGGCATGTGCAGTTTATATAAAATTCATTTACGTAGCTATTGCCTCAAATTTCGTTTTAATTTCGTTTCGCTGAAATTATTTCAAGTAAATAGCATTAAAAACTATTTCAAAACAACAAAAACATGAACTGAACTTTTAATGACTATGGTAACATTTATTTATTGTATATTTATTTTTTCGGGTAGTCGTTTGTTGGCTTTTCTGCTAAACACTTTTACTGAATAATATCGACGAAATATCGAATAACAAAGAAATAAAACCAATTTTAAAAAATAATAAATCTTTACTTACTTTAGTAAAATAATCTGTAACAGTAAAGTGGGATATTAAAAAAGTAAATACGTATTTCTTTAGGTTTGTTAAAGCAAAGAATGGATGTAAATAAATAATAAGAAGAAAATGTCGCCCTTTTAAAGCAGATCAGCTTCGTTACAGTTTTACAGTATTGAACGGTGTAGTATTGCGCCGTAGGATTAAGGGTTGTACTATTGTAATTTAAAGAACACGCAGATAGGGGTGTATTAAACTGAATTCCTTCTAGTACACTAACAAAAATGCTTAAACACATATATAAATAAAAAATAAAAAGGGTATGTAAATATTTTAAAAAGACAGGTAATCACTTGGGCCGGATATTTCCTTCTTTTGAAATGATAACAAGTAAAACTCTTTTTTTTATTATTTATCTATTTATCTATTTTCGAAAGAGTGTCACGTGCAAGTGGAGAAGGCAAAAAACAGAGTTATGCAAAATTGTGTCAAGAATTGTCTTACATCCAGACTTTGGGGGGGATTTCACTTTAATAAGAACTTGAATTTATGATGTTAATTTATTCGACACAATATGATTCAACTCCAAAAAATAACTAAACGCTGACGTGAATTAAGATAAAATTTAAGGTGTTATTGTGGACCCTTACCCCTTTTAGAAACCTTGGTAAACTTTGTGACATATGTGCATTCTATGAAGGTCAGGCGCGAACGAGCACCCAATAATTTTATTATACCATATTTCTTCAAACTGAAACATAAATATAAAAGTATACTTACGCAAACAAATATGAACAGTCTTTATTAAAGTGTGTTTCATATTTCCATGGAGTACAGGCGCGAACGCTTTCTCTGAGTTCACAGTATTTATTCGCTAGTGTTGTTTTTATACGGTGTTTTTTTATTTTTGAATGTACTTTTGTGGTCATAGTATCGGGTTTTGAAATCTAAGGAAGTCATGCCTACGTAATATTTCTTGTTCTTCGGGTTTTCTTTCGCAAATATTGTTGCTTGATAAACTACGCTTTTTGTTAGACATTTATTTTGGACTGGGAAAAGTGTGCGGTGTCTAGAGTTGCATTTATTTTGTTCGTTATAAGTATTTTTATTTATGGTATGGTTGTTCTTGTCTGGGGTTGGTTTGTTATGATTATTATTATTATTATTATTATTGTTATTATTATTATTATTATTATTATTATTATTATTATTTCTGCTTGTGTGGGTTTTATTTTTGTCATGGTGTCTACTTTTTTATTGTTTATTTTGTTGTTGTTTACATTGTTTTCATTTAGTATTTTGTAATTTTGTGCTTTAATTATCATCTCTAAGTGTTCGCAACAACTGTAAGATAACTCCAAGGTATTTTATTGAAGATTTTGTGTAAGGGGTTGGTTGCAGGAAAGTGTTTTTCAATAAGATCTAGAAATTTCTTGCCAATTTTGTTTTTAACGTTTGATTGTATGGGGCCGTATGCCAAATTATATTTCTTTTTCTCCTATTTTTAATTTTATTATAGTTGTTGGTGTTTTGTTGCTTATATTTGATATCGATATTTTTGTATCCACTATTTTTTTCGTTGATATTGGTTGACCTGCTAAATGCATTTTTTTCGTTTGAGTCATTACTGAGTCTACTTACGATCGAGTTAGGAATGTGCTTTATAATTGAGTGTGGGTGGTTGTACTTAGGGTTTACGTAAATTGGAGTAGCGTTATCTTTTAAGTATGGTTCATATGTGTTTTTATCTAAGTTTAACGTGACGTCCAGGAAGTTTGTTATTTTTATGTAAGCTGATACGTCCGCTTTTAGGCCTTATATTTGTATTTCTTTGTGTATGATTTTCTTAAAGTTTTCTCCCTTGACTTTGTTGGAGATTTTTATTATAGCTAGTCCGTCATCTCTATATAGGCCGATATCCGTAGTATCAAATATGCTTGTGAGGGTATATAGAATGAATAATCCCACAAGATCTGATGTCTCTGCAGGGTCTCTGGCACCCATCGCAAATCGAACGAATTTTTCATTTTAGTTTTTATCCGTTGGTTTTTTTTTTATTTAGTAGAACTGATTTTCTACATTTTTTAATGATGTTGATTTCTTCTGAGGATATACCAGTGTATGTCTCGGCAAATTCTAGGGCAATGTTAAAAAGTTCTTCGGATATCGAGGGACAAAAGTCTATAATGTCAAACTGTATGAACGTGCATTCTCTTTGTTTTCTATATTTTTAAACCAGGTGATTGCTTAGGTAGTATTTGCCCACTGGTTTTGTTCTAGGTCCTGTTTGGTTTATTTGTTTACTCTAGAAAGTATAGTTTTGCACATTCTACCTATTTCTGGTTTAGTTGGGTTAATCAGAGTGGTGCTGGGATTATTATTAAAGTCCCATTTGTGGTCTTAAAGCAGAATGTATGCCTCTCTAGGTTTCAATTTGCCAACTTTATCGCTAATTTTTAGTTTATCGGTAATTTGTTTACTTTCAGTATTTATTATATCTATGTAGTCGATTCGTTTGTGTCTAGTTTTTTTGTCGTGTTTGTAATGTTTTCTGTGATTAGTTTGTTATATTCTTGCTTATCTATTTTATAAAAGTTTCTGGTTTTATCTGCTTTTACAAAGATTTTATTAGAGTTATTTATGTTTCTAACGATTTTGTGTAGTTTCCGTTGGAAATTGTTAGGTTGATTGTGGAATTCTAGGTTTTTAATTACGTTTAAGATGTCATTTTCAAAGTTTATCAAAAGGTCTACTGTTTTCGCATTTGTAAGGGTTTTAAAACCATATGATTCTTTTTTATTTACGTTTTCATTTTTAAGGAAGAAATTTGCACGCCATCGCATTCGGCGTATTAGTTCATCTGTTTTTTGGATTAATTAAATAATATAGCTATGCTTGCTGGGTGTGGGGATGTTTATTAGCGATGTTTCGAAATTAACTCTTTCCATATCTATTTTTAATGTGGTGAAATATATTCTTTTGAGAGTGCTCGACTGTTTTAGGAGTTAAGTATAACTACTTCATTTACTCACATAAATTTAATATACGAAAGTATAGATTAATGCGTGAACTTTAAGTATTTACTTCAAAACTGCTCAATACGTAGGTAGAGCTAGTTAGTAATTTATAAAATATATATGGCGATTAAGCTACACTGAATATTCTGCGTTTCTCCCACTATAGGATTCGTCAGGCTTATGTGCGAATTCTGTGGTTGTTTCTTGTTTTTATATATGTTGAGGATTCTTAGTTAGCCAATCAGCAGTTGGCTGATAGGAAGGGGCGAGGTGGATACTAGAAAGCTGATTGGCTAACTAAAAATCCTCAACATATATAAAAACAAGAAACAACCACAGAATTCGCGCTTAAGCCTGACGAATCCTATAGTGGATGAAACGCAGAATGTTCAGTGTAGCTTAATCGCCATATATATTTTATAAATTACTAACTAGCCTTACCTACTTATTGGGCACTTTTAAAGTAAATACTTAAAGTTTCCGCATAAATCTATACTTTCGTATATTAATTTTATGTCAGTAAATGAAGTATGTATATATATATATATATATATATATATATATATATATATATATATAATGTTTGCTTTTTATATTTGTTGTTTCGTTTTCTAGCCTACATTATTATCATAGTAAACCAAGAATA
The DNA here is from genome assembly GCF_053919585.1 of Euprymna scolopes. Classification (NCBI taxonomy): domain Eukaryota; kingdom Metazoa; phylum Mollusca; class Cephalopoda; order Sepiida; family Sepiolidae; genus Euprymna; species Euprymna scolopes. Next base: position 142,312,719 of record NC_136495.1, on the reverse strand, counting down.
GCATATTCATAGTTTATGTTGTAGAGTCCATTGGGTTTTTATATGAACTCACTTAAGACAGCACATCTCAAAGGATATAATTGCCCCCCACACCAAACGTTTTGTTCCGTTCATCATTTGTGATCAATAAAACATCAGTGTCGTTATTCTAATGCGCCCTCCATATACTCTGTGTCAGTCAGCTTCTAGTCTCACGCCATTTATGAAAACTTTTGTTGGCCGAATCCAACAATTTTATTCCTGGGTTTCAAATATAACTCTGTGTGCATGCACATTTTCTCGTCGGTATCAAAGCATAGTATGTCAGTGGACACAATCGGTACGGTGTCATTCATAACAAATCCCTAGAGTATAGAAAGTAACTGTCTATGTTCAACATGAGCCAGTGGCGCCTCAAAAAAAGTGCCAGGGTAATCGAAGGCTGTCTATCACCCGTTCGTGATATTTGAAACCTTTTGAAAATGCACATATGCTTAATCAGATCGGACTGAAATGTATTTTAATAATTCGTACACACATACGCGCACACGTATTAAAACACAGAAATGCACATGCGTAATCGGGTTTAGAAACACGCTAAAATATCATCACGCATTCAGAGTAAGAACTTCTCCATCTGTATAAACATAGAATGTGACCGGATTTCCAAATTGTGTCGTTCATTTTATGTTATATTAATAATTTTCCAGTTATTTAATGCCGTATCCTGTGAGTTTGGCCAACGTTAGATTGCAATATTTTTATATCTTCGAATATTTATCGAGTCTGTCTGTTTGACTGTTCTCATTTGTGATATATTAATTATGCTTAGTTTATGTAATGGCAAATCCACTAATTATTGAATCCATTGTAATGATTAATTTTTTTGTGTGTATTCCAATATATATTCATACTAGCGTCGGGATGATTAATCGGATCTTTGTGGGTATCGAAATCGGTATCAGAATCGGAAAAATATTAGTCTTATTTTCGATTCCAGAAAAGATTCTTGTAATATCTTTTAAATTATTGCATGTATTAATGATTACTATTTTTTAACTATCAAACAACTAAAATATATGGATCAGAATAACGTTGAAATATGCTTATTTATCTTATTTGCGTAAAAAACAAAAAAAAGAAAACATTTACCTTAATTAGATCGGAAACTGTTTAGACAATTCACTGGATTTACAAAGTTCAGAAAAAGGTGTTTTCAAGAAAAATACGGTCAAATATAAGTAAACAAATATAAAGTAATGTATACGAATAAAAAGTGTGTTTATCTTATTAATTAATGTGGTTCATACTGTTGACCTTTGGTTTCTTTTTATATGGTGGGATTCTGTCCGGTAGCCAGCTTAGGCAAACAATTAGCAAAACACTCGAAACAATAAAAGCTTTTGATATTCTCAAAGGCTGAATTAGGACTAAAATCATTTGCGAGTTTTATCGCCCTTGTTTCATTAAAAAAAAACACACACACACAACATTTTCGGCTGTTTGGTATCTTGATTTTTAATGTTCATCATTTGAATTCCCACGGCGACAAGCAGTTTAATTTACTAGCAGTTTTGTTCTGGGGCGTGATCCCTCTTCTTTCTCCATGTATATAAACTTAATGTAAAATATTTTTACTAGCGGGGCCTGTGGAAATTTCAAAGTGGACTCATTCATACGTAATTTATTGATTTGGCATTCTGTATACGTGCAGCGTAAATTGAGACGATCTGATATTATTGTAGTTCTTTTGTTAAAACAGCAAAAGTATCAAATCGAAACTAGCAGGGACATCGGGCTTAGCCCGATCGCAAATTACGCTTAGATATGATATCGTAATTCTTGCAGTGTTCGTATATATTATGATAGAGTTAATGTTCTATCGATTTTTGTATATTATAAATGGCGATTTCAAAAGACAAAACAAGATTTATTAATATATATATATATATATGTATATATATGTATATATATATATATATATATACATATATAACTTGAGTTACGTCAAGTATAATCGAAACTGAAAGCAAATATTATATAAAATTCTTGGTAAAATTATTTATAAAAAATATATTATTAGAATACCATCAGCTATATTTGAAACCGAAACCAAAACTTATGAAGAATTCTTGGTAAGATTAAATATAAAAAATAAATGAATCGAATGTCATCACGTATAATCAAACCAAAACTTGTGAAAAATTCTTGATACATTTATTACAGGAAATGGAAATCCATAACAATTAAACGACACTTACTCGGATTAAAGAGTTACACAAAATAAATAACACCCACGCTATTCTATGAATATAGAGATATACTTGTAAATGTTGTTCGGAATGCAGATAGAAAGTGATGAAATCATGGGCTAATAAAATGCTTTTGTGTATATTCATATATAGATAACGTATATTTAATATTAGTTAAATTATTTTATTTTCCACTGACGAAACGCACGGCAAAGTCGATGAAAATTGGCCAACAATAAAATGTGAGTGTATTTAAAAACAATTTTAATGAGAGTTAAAATGTGTTTTGTGAATTCAATTTATTCGGTAACATGCCCTTTGATTAATTTCTGTTTCATATTTTAACTTGTAATTTTACATACGTTTGTAGAAGTGTCATATTTTCTTTTTCAATAAAAAAAATCCTTTCCGTACTCCTACAAACGAAAATGAGAATCTGCTCTCTCAAGAGATTACGTGTGAACACTTCGAAAACCCGTGGGGAAGAAAATTACAAAAAGATAAGTAATTTAAGAATTAAAAACTAATGGGACACTTCACATATAAATTTAATGCCATTGCGCTTTTATTTCCGGTATAATCTGACATTTTAGATCAATTAATAAAAAAATGCTATTTCTTGGGCTGTAATCGTTTAAATGTATAAAAAATTGGGATAACTCTATTATGCAGTTCCACAACACTTGAAAATCGACGTCTTTTTGCCATCATAGAATGGAAAACACTCGTCTAATTACAACTCTATTTCTCTTTACCCATGAAATCTATATCAAGCAACACATCTCGCCAAATATTTCTTTCATAGAATTATACAAGTTTTAAATACAGTCAATTGTTTAGTATTTGTTTATTTACTTAAATATAAACAAATATATTTAAAGCCGTTGTCATAAATATAAAATGTTTACCAACAAAATACATACTTTTAATGTCCTCTGGGTTGTGTGCATTAATCAACTCTCAAATCAATTAAATGCTGTTTTAATTTGCCTCCAGCGTTTTGATTAGTTAGGAACAATTATTTTAAAAATAGCATAAATGTAACAGAGCGCCGACGCGCTTATGCAAATGCATGGGGAATGAAGTCAACTTTAAGAAAGAAAGATATAAAAGAGGTTACCTGACAGACGTCACAGCCATGAAAAGGTACCACGCTAAGTAAGAGAATACGGATTAAAACGCCGATTTTACAAAGGAAAGTGATTGGAAATTCTTTCCAATTCTTTGCCTACCTTGCGACTGAGTCTACAACGTGCTGAGTAAGATTTGCAAAATTCCTCCTTCTATTACTACTGCTCTCTCAAATATACAAATTCTTCTCGTGGTGTTTCTGCTACTAAAGTCTGATTATGTCAGTGAAATGGTATTTTCTGTAATCAGACTGCTTGCACCAATCAAATTATAAATTGTACATTTACCTATATTATATTTATTTAAACGCTCATTTATCCTAATTCTTAATTTTTTTTCGAAAATATATTTTCCTTTGCCAACAACAACAACAACAACAAAAATAAATTAAAATAAACTATAAACACATCCCAATATATATTTAATCATATCTATCAAGATCTAATCAACTTTTAAAATATATTTACCTGGGATTCTTCAATTGCGAACATGTCAACGTAACCTTAATCAATATTTAACTATTTACTGAGAGCATTCGTCTTCCATAGATTTCCTATCCGACGCCAATCTAGGACTAGATTGAGATATGTCAGAATCAATATATTTCTCTGAATGTACTATTTAGATAATCCGTTTTGATTAATTGTCTTTGATTAGCAATGCCGTCCTTGGCAATTTAAAGATTTTACAGAAAATCGAAGATGAGTTATAAGTTATGCGAGGCAACTCATACTTTATTAACTTTCGCGTCGCTCTGTCTCTTACCTTAAATTTTAGCAATTAACATGTGTGCAAATCAGAAGAAATTTCACTTGTCGATATATTATCTCAGAGATAATCACACTCAATTAGAGAATTGTTTGGCTACTGACTATTGCATTTAAATATAAACAACAAATATACCTTTCTACTTCGGAAAGTATTATAAGATTTGGAAGTAAATTATCCAAATTATAGAAAAGTCGAAATAAAGTAATGTAAACATCTCTTTAAAATATTCTTTATACGCATTACTGTAATTCAATATTCTATTAGTTTGTTCATATATAAAGTTGATTTCTATACGATTAAAACCAATTTAGTTCATTCTCAGGAAAATTGAACTGTATGTGGTTGGGGCCATTGTTTTAGACAATGTTTTTACGTATCTATTAATCTATTATTATGATGCTTACAGGCAACTATATATATATATATATATATATATATATATATATATATATATATATATATATATCCGTTTTATCTGCTTAGTTACACAGGTTTCTGTTACCGCATCGTATCAACGGTCCAATAACTTTATCTTACGCCTTTCTCTTCCACCCTTTTTCTCTGTCTTCCCCTTCTATTTCTCTCCGTGCCTTGTTGAATATTTTAAACTCCTCTCGCTACTTCCCTTCTTCCAATGTTTCTTAATCTTGAAACTTAGCTGTTTCTGATGTCAAATTTGTATTGAGATTCATTTTTCTCTTCTTTGTGCTTTTTCTAATATCTTTATTTCCTAATCATACTCATTATTTCTGTAAAGTCTGATGAAGTAATTGGATCGTTTATACGATACTGTAGCCAAACAGACAAAACGTTAATAAATATATATGCATCTGCTCTGCAATAATATTTAGCAGTCTATTCAGCGTTTTAACTAATTACCATTTTTGCAATATACATATATATATATATATATGTAATACTACAGCAACGTATATCTGCGCATGTTTGTTTTAACACGAACACACACGTATGTATGTATATATATATATATATATATATATATATATATATATATATATATATATATATATATATATATTACTAATTAATGTGTATTGTCCTATGGTCCTTTTGTTAAGAAAAATTGTCTGACAGTTCCGTCTCCTCATTTTATTTTGTTGATATTATATAATTATTTTATAAGACCAATATATATATCGAAAAAAAATTAAATTTAGCATGATTGGTTGGTTGGTTGTTTCTGTTTTACGGCATATCAACCCTTTTCAAGTTATTTAATGCCGAATCGAAACATTTTGAAGAATTTTTTTAATAGAATATGTTTGTTGTTTTCACGTCGGTGTCTATTTAACCCATAGTTGGGACCCTAACATGTACTACAACTCCGGGTCCAAGTGGACCTGGGAGCAATGGCAATTAAAGGGTGGCTCGCCAAAACCCACAAGCTGGGGCCTCACCACTGGATATAGTTTAAGCTCATATCCAGGACGAAATTCAGCATGGAATAACTTTATTACACCAACGCTCTTATATAGTAGCGAGTGAGTTAAATTTTGTCATCGGCTGTATAGATTATTTGATCACACTTTACATTGTATTATAAATTTGTCTAAATCATATGTCTTTATTCATATTGTAACATTTTTTATAAGAAAATATGTTAAAACCCGACAGGTGTGTTGATTGAGTTATAGAAGCATAAAATAGATACAATAATTTGCTAAATTTCAAAACTGCTTACTTATATACTTAGACAAAATATAAAAATATGTGTGTTGAATACATTTTTCTAACATATTTATTTTTTTGGAAATATAATAATTTGCTCTAAATGTACTTTATTCAAATATACATCATTTAAATACATTTTTGTTAAACCTGCGTAAGTTATTGTGATCGTAGCCGGTTTAAAAAGATGGTTCAGGAATATTATTCTTATCATCTTCAGGATACTTATTTTATTGTCTGAATTCAGTGATTTTTAACACATGTTAAATATTCACATATAAAACTGTTTAACTATATTCTGTTGACTATTTACCTTTTTAGAACTGCTAAGATTTTAAGAAATGTGACACGTTCATTGTATATTTTCAGGTTTCTGTAAGTAAAAAATATATATATATATATATATATATACATATATTAATCTGAATAGATTGACAAAATATACAGTACGTTCACGTAAAGCAGCATAGTTATTGGAAAAGATATGTGATTAAAATTTATAATAAATTTTAATTGATAAAAAAGTTTAAGCATGTTTATATAATTTCTTTATTAGTGTGGTAAATAAACTAAACATAAAATTGTTTATCAGTTTTGAAATGTGAATAATTTACATATGATAAAAACATTAAATTCAAACAATATAAGCAGGACTCCAGTTGATGATATTGTCGAAACTCTTATTGTTAAGTGTTTATCATTTCTGTAGAAGAAAGGTTTGTGGCAGTAAATCCAGTGCAAGAATAAATGTAGTCCCTGGTCAGCAGTGGTCCAGTCGTGTCATGACGGCGACTGCTAGCGAGCAGACGAATCCAAAATTCGATATGTTTATAATGAGGTCGAAGGTCTCTCATTGGTTGCTGTTCCTAACGCGTTGTTATAAATAAGTTCGTTCAAGGTCTGCAAGACATATCCTCCATAATAATCCAAACTATATGAACCCCTCCCCTTTTTATATAATACAAAGTTTATTTCGAACTCAATTTGGTTTAATAGTGTAAAAAAAATAAAAATAACTATTTTCCCTTTTATAGTCTTTATTTATTTTAGGAATTATCTGTATTTTCCTTGGTCAGACAAAACTATAATACATTGGTATATTGTAGAAAGAAGGCATGTTTCACCGAATTATTTTTAGTTTTTTCTTGTGTTTTTTGTTTTTGATTTTTTTAATTTATCCAAATAAATACAGATATACATACACACCCATTACTTTATACATAAATACAGAACGTGTACGTTGTTAGAGAAAGCCATGACACTTTTAATTCTATGTTTTAAATATACTGACATATACAGAACTTTAGCATTGTAAGCGGAACCATGTGTGTTTTAAAAAAGGTTTTTCTATAGAAGGAAGATAAAATCACTTTTTTGTTAAACAAAAAAATGAAACATTAGTTATTTTCAGTTTTTTAATTTGGTTAATAATACATGAAATAAATCGTCGTAGGGTATCGTCATACCCGACACAATTTACATTGTTTGTGTATGGTTTTGACTAATAATTTTGTAATTTTGGGTTCCTGAAAAGAAATTTATTCAAGATGAAATTCCCATAAGTCCAGCGCTAAAATATCTTAATTTTATCTTTGGTACCGGTTTAATAAAAATGACGGCTATATTATTTTGTGATCCTACATAATTTAGACGAATTCATTTATTTAATGTATTTCCCCCCGGTGTTTACTGGGTTGCGGTAAGAGGATTTATATTCGGAGTGAGAATAGAAACTACTTTCTATAAATGTATATGTGATTGCCATGGTGTTGCTCCTAGGATAAAATGTATGGTTCTATTACAACAACTAGATATGCCTTAAATGTAGTTCTAATCTTACAAAAGATAGTGGCTAATAGTCTATGAAATAATAACTTTGTATATGGGATCTGTTGTTTCTGCAATTAAAATACTATATACTAGCTTACCTTAGCACGCGTTGCTGTGGCTCGATTTGGTGTGAGACGGCTGTTTCCAACCCAACGGAAATGAAGAAGAAAAATAAAGAAGAACGAAAAACAAAAAAATGGGTTTATAGTGCCGTCTCTAAGAAAAATAAAGAAAAAAGAAGAAACAAAAAGAAAATAAAACGATGAAAATATAGAGAAAGGCATCGAAGAAAGCGACGTGTTACAGAACTGATTTATGATATGTTTATTAGAAAAAGGGGAAAAAGAAGAGCTTCGAAAGACACCGAAACAAGAGTAAAGAAACGGAAGACCAGGAAGGAACGAATCATTGTAAATTTGTTTTTCTAGTGTAAAACAATCCTGCTTCCTGCTGTTTTTCAAAGAAAGAAACGATGTTAAACTTGCCGAAAAATGACGAAAAACGGAAAGAGACAAGAAATAAATAAAAAAAAATAGACATGATCGTAGAAAGAGAGAAAAGTAAAAAAAAAAATAAAAAGAAACGATGTTAAACTTGCCGAAAAAAAGAGGAAACAAGGAAAGGGGGAATACATTAATTAGTGAAATGTAAAGATCGGGAAAACGAAAAGCCGATAAAAGGTACATGTACCCCCCCCCAAAGACATACAATAACAATATCAAAAGAATCGCTGTTATAGTCGCCGTAAAGTGGGAAATAAAACTGAATTTAAGTATTTTAATTTTTATTTTAATGAAAGAAAATGTACAATTTTTTGTGTAGGTTTTGTTTTTATTTTTAACCACCGTAAAAGTAAGAGTGGTGCGGTGTTTTTGTTTTTATTTTTAACGGATGTAAAAGTGAGCGTGGTGCGTTTCACCTAAATTGCAGTCCAGGTTTTATGAAAACCTAACCCGGTGTTCGTCCGTAATTGTCTCTGTGAACTGTCACAGACGGTGTAAATGGGTGGCGGTTAAAGTATGAATTTAATATAGAGAGAAGACTTTACTACTTTCATTGATCGTAACTGGTTTTGGTAGTGAACTCTCACCAGATTAATATAGGAAGCTCCGATCAGCGAGGTAGTGGATGAGTAATATGCCTATAACACACTTCAGATACCGTGTTGCAGTTTGTGCACAGTGCATCTGCGTAAAATGTCTAGATTATCAATCCTATTAAGGTGAAGCTCGTAGGGGAAAAATGAGTTCATTTTCTTTATATAGAGAGTGATAAAATCGCATATTTATTAAGATATTACTATCGATAAAAGTACGTTCGTTTATACAGGGTAGATAACGCAACTTGCTTATTTGGAATATCATTTACAAAAAAGCAAGTTACTATGATCCACCTCGTACAACAAAATATAATACTTTATATTATAATGTATATAAACCAAAGTAGATTAATTAGAAAACCGTCGCACAAACGTTACAGATACGTATTTCCACCCTGATGAAAGTAAACAACGCAGAAACATATAGAAAAAAATTATAATCAAGCTAGAAACATGCACCCATATATAGAAAAAAAATATATAATCAAGCTAGAAACATGCACCCATATATAGAAAAAAAATTATAATCAAGCTAGAAACATGCACCCATATATAGAAAAAAAATATAATCAAGCTAGAAACATGCACCCATATATAGAAAAAAATTATAATCAAGCTAGAAACATGCACCCATATATAGAAAAAAAATATAATCAAGCTAGAAACATGCACCCATATATAGAAAAAAATTATAATCAAGCTAGAAACATGCACCCATATATAGAAAAAAATTATAATCAAGCTAGAAACATGCACCCATATATAGAAAAAAAATTATAATCAAGCTAGAAACATGCACCCATATATAGAAAAAAAATATAATCAAGCTAGAAACATGCACCCATATATAGAAAAAATTATAATCAAGCTAGAAACATGCACCCATATATAGAAAAAAAATTATAATCAAGCTACAATAAGTTCGTTTCCTTTTCGCGATAATATATTGCTGATGGAACTATTAGCCACATTCCAAGAGCGCTTCCTCATTAAATCGGATCTCCTCTGCGTTTCATGCTTGCGCAATCATCAGTGTAAGTAGTAGTGAGATTCGAACCAAGCAACGCACTCACCTTTTGCTCCATTGTAAAAAGTTCTTAGTTTATGGCAATCCAACTATTGCCAGGGAGATGAAGGGCATTAAGAAGAATATAACGCCAGATTCCGGCGAAGATATAAGACAATCTAGAGTGGTCGAACTTGCGGAAGTCGTAAATATTGCATAAATGCTTGCTGACTTTCTTTTTTTATTCTGTATGTACATTCGAAGAGGGCATAGGATCTCCTAAGGGATCGACCTTGCAACGTATCACATAGTTGTACGTATATATTTTAAAGGGTTGCCTTTCTTAAAAGAAAAGAATTAACGTCGACCAAAGTAGTGTTTTAGGTATTCGTCCCTAATTTGACCGTGCATGAGCATAGTCGTGTAGCGGCCTTGAAGTATATTTTATTTGAATATAAGTAAAATAAATATTTTGTATTCATTATTGAGCTCTATTATATAAACCACCTTAAATACATGTGAATTTATATTTTTGTATAATTTCACCGTATATATATAAATAAATATATATATATATATATACTAGCATTTCAACTCGGCGTTGCCCGGGTCATTTGAAGTGTACGCTGAGCAAAAAAAAAAAAAGTGTCTGTATATCTGTCTGTGTATTTTCCCCACATAATAACTCTGCTAATTTTCAGTCAACAGACTCGAAATTTAACATACAGAGTACTGAAATACAATTTGATTTTTGAGAACTCTATCAAACTCCTCCGACCCACTACCACCTTGTTCTTTTTTTTTTTTTTTTTTTGCTCAACATACACCTCTAAACACCTGGGTAACGCCCGGACTTAAATGCTAGTCATAGATAATTACTCAAGATAATCATCCGATATGAAAGCCGGAAAATCTAACAGGGAATGAACTAAAATGAATGTTTAAATATTCAAATTGGCTAATTCTTTAGTAGATTAATGCAATTCCCTGCCCCATATATAAGAAAGTCTTGTTTTTTTTTTTTTTTTAAATAAACAGAAAAAAGGTTCGCATTATTTAATCATGGCCTTCGGGGCAATATCTTTTTTTTCCGTTATCAAAATATTGTATCTGTTCCGGTAGATACTGCAATCAAATATCATATGTAAGGGAAACCCCCACATATGAGACCATTGCTCTTGGGCAATCAGTTTTGGTCAACGTAGGGGAAACCCTTCATACGAATTTTCTATCGGTGAAACTGGCCCCGCTCCCTCACTCTTTACATTAAACACCGGCCTTGTTCCATATTTTCTCAGTACGGAAGCATATAAATAAGTAAATGAATATTTTAAAATGCTCGCCTTTTCTTCTTTTCGGCCGAAGAGCCCAAATGAAAGTGTAGTATATGTTCAGACAGATGTTGCAATCAAAGACCATTGATCTATTGGCAATAAGTTTCTGGAGCAACAGTTTATACCAAGAGGTCGGTACTTTCAGTCCTTCCTCTCTTCTCTCGGGTAAGTTTTTCCCGCTTTCTCTTCCCCCTCCCCCATCTCCATATTAAAGCACTGCCTCATGCCTAATTTGCTCTCGTTGGGAAGCTAAGAAATACAATTAGTACACAAAAGGTTTGTCTTTTTTCTAAATTTCTTGGACTTCAGGCCAGGATCAAAGTTTAGTATCTGTTATGATACTACACTTAAGGTAATTTGTGTAGTTCAGTGGAGGGAAGCACCTCTATACTGGGAAAATTTTTATTTTTGGTCTCACATTTTACAATTTTTTTATGGGGGGGGGGGCTGGTTTACCCACATTAAAAATAACTTCGTGTCACATTTTGCTTTTGTTCGAAAGAAAATGAATACTTATAGAAAAAAGTACTTTATTAAGAATATCAATATGCAACTAAAGCACAAATTTATAGTTGTAAATATATATATACATATACATATATATATATATATATATATATATATACTCCTATGAATTTGTCTTTCTTTTGTGTATATTGGCATTCATATTAAAACAGTTTTCTAGTTATTTGAAAGGAAAATACACTTTTCTTATATATCAGTTGTAGAATTGCATTCACTAGAAAAAGATCTAGCTACTTTACATATTCTATTAAACATTCATTTTAATTAATTCCCTATTAGTTTTTTTCCGGATATCTTATGGGATGATCATCTTTAGTTAACTACTGCGTGTAATTATATTCATGCAGACATTCTACATGATTTATACTTGCATAATATTTGCTTAAAAAATTTACAGTAAACAAAAAATTGTTTCCATATATGTTTATGTATACATATATATTTTCGTTTAATCCATAAAAGTGAACTTGTCTGTGTATCTGTGTGTGTATATTGTCCTACGCAATAACTCTGTCACTTTCATGTTTACAGACTCGAAATTCGAAGTACAGGGTACTGAGGTTTAGGAAAATATTTGTAATCCGTGTTCGGCAAGAAATTAGACTCTTAATAGGGCAAACCTCAACGATTTGACCTTTGATAACTCTACAAAACACCTCCGACAATGTTGGGCCTAAACCCATGATAGTTTAGATATAGGTTCCTTGGACATGGATCAAATATAATAACTGAATTTGAGCCCAAAACAATAAAGGTAAAGGGGTTCTAATAGCGGTCAAAATTTCGCTTTTTTATGCTCAATATACACATCCAAACACCCGTGCTGAAATCCTAGTCTATCATATATATATATATATATATATATATATATATATATATATATATATATATATATATATGAATTAACATGTCTGTGAGGGTGTCTCTGTGTACATTTTCCTACGCAATATCTCTGCCAATTTTCAGTCTACAGACTCGAAATTTGATACACAGGTACTGAGATTTGAGAAAATATTTGTAATCTATTTTCGGCCAGAAATTGTGCTGTTAAGGGTTCAAAGTACAGCTTCACCGTGTAGAACTCTACCAAACTCCTTCCCCAATTTTGGGTCAAAGCACTTGAAATTTTAAATATAGATACTTGGACATGGATCTAACTTAATAAACTGATCTGAGACCAAAATAATATATGTTAAGGAGTCATAATAGTAGTAAAAGTTAAAAGAATTTACCGCTTTTCTTTCTTTTCTTTTGCTCAACATACACCTCCAAACACCCGGGCAATGCCGGACTGAAATGCTAGTATATATATATATATATATATATATATATATATATATATATATATATATATATATATATATATATATATATATAAATTCAATAAACCATTATAAAATGAATGTTTACTTCATAATACTAAACCTCTCATGATAGCAACATTTAAAAATGTATATAAGTAGTGGCATTTACTGATGCACACATATTATCTGATAAAGAACAATCAAAATTTGCTTAATATTGAGCCACGATAAAAAAAAAATCATTAACTCAGTACGTCGAACTAAGTTTATTCCGTGCAAATATCGTCTTCCGACTCAGCGCCGTGTCTAACATTCCGGTGCAGTCGACAACTGAATATGCATTCTGCACTGAACAACCATCGCGGTTAATCCTTCAATAATGCACTTTTCTGCCCTCCCGAATATAACGGCAAATATGCGAAACATTTGTTTGCTACGTTGGCATTGATGCACCAAAATGGCATAATTGTACAAAAAAAAAAATGTTATTTTATTCTGATTTGCTTTAAGGGTCCAGTGTAATCCGCCTGCAACGTGGACGCTTTTAGAACTATCGGAATAATCGCTCTATCCGATATGTTTCTCTGTTAGTTGCTTCGATCTTTCACGCAGGAATATTATTAGATAACATTCCACGAATAACTTGCCGAGCATTGAACGTTTATATAGCATTCCGATTCTCTCTATCAGTGGACAAAGTTTCACCTTGCAAGAATCCTCTTTGTACCAGTTGACATGGAAAATTCTTGCAACGCTCTCATGACACTATTGTATATTTTCAATGAAATATTGTGTATCTTTTTTTTGAAAGAATTAATAATTATTTGATTTATTCGGATTATTGTCATTCGTAAAATAAATGAAGTCTACATGAATAAAAGAGAAGACGTATGTACGTGGGTGACTGTGTTAGTATATTTAACCGATAAATTTCAAACTAGTTGCCACATAAGAGTACCGTAAACAGGATTAGTTAAGATATTACAAGCGTTGTTTATAACAAGTAAAATATTTGTTTCGATAAATAAATGACGCGTACAGAAATATGTCGGCAAGTTGAAGTTCAAAATGTTAATCTTTAATTGCTGACATATGTCTATTAATAAAGCGCATGTGTAACTCCATTCATGGCTTGAAGTAGTCAGATTTTAAATCCTAATAAACCTGCCAATAATTTAAACGGTTAGGAACACGGCTTGAGCGGTAATCCTTATATATATATATATATATATATATATATATATATATATATATATATATATATATATATATATATATATATATATGGTTGGATATTGCGTACCTCTTGCCACACCAATTTCACGCGCAGACCCCTTACAGTGGGTATTAAACATTCATTAAAATTAATTCCCTATTAGTTCTACTTCGGCTTTCTTGTGGGATGATCCTTTTTAGTTAACTGTTTCCTATAATTATATACATGCAGATATGCTACATGATTTATACATGCGTATATGTGCGTAAAAAGTTGAAAGTAAGCACAAACGTCTTTTTATATAAGTTTGCCTACCAGAGTTCTCTACAGACATACAACTTAATATGTAGCTAGTGCGAACCTATGCGAAACTTTATATTTGGGTTTTAGCCGTGGAAATTCGGTGCAAAATGTGAAAATTATATAAATAGAATTTGGCAGGTGAATGTTAAATGGCGGCATTACGAATATGCATGCATTACATAACAGCTATTGGCCGGTGCTTTAATTTTAGCCAAACATATCTTTATATCTTAGCATTAATGTTAAACATGCCCTCATAGCTCAGTCATAAACGAAAACTAATATTCTAAGCTTAAGTTTGGAGTTTCGATTGTCGCTTGTAGCGGACAAACCATTTGGTTTAATATAATTTAATTATAAAGACCTAATATGTTTTTAGTAAAATATTATATTTAGTAAAATATTATATTTAAACGTATTGTCCGACCGAGTAATGTCGGGTTGCATGCTAGCATATATATATATATATATATATATATATATATATATATATATATATATATATATATATATATATATATTTATAAATATATATATATATATTTATTTATTTATAAATATATAATATATAAAATATTTATATATATATATATATATATAACTACTTAATTTACTCACATAAAAGTGATATACGCCATATATATTTAATAATTTACTATATTTATTGATATATACACACACATATATATACATATATATATACATACATATATATATATGTATATATATATATATATATATATATATATGTGTGTGTGTGTGTGTGTACTATCATTTAAACCCGGCGTTACCCGAGTGTTTTGATGTGTGTTTTTAGCATCCGGGACAGGCCGGGTGTAAATAAAAACAAAGTGAAGTAGGAAGGCAGGCTCAAACCTGTACATCGATGGAGGAAAAGAACTGGGGGGGGGGAACTGGCGTCTTTGCTTTTATGACTACCGCCAAAGGGGAAGTGACGTAGGTTTTAATTAGGCTAGATAATCGAAAGGACAGGCTTACTTTTAAAAAATATCGGCGCAAAAAACGACCTCTCCCTGTCGAAAAATGCCCAGTTAAATGTGAATATATAAATGTTTTTAGCCAATTTTTCGATATTTGTCTTCTGAAAGGTCGAAGTTACAAACGATACTGATCTTGATAAAGTCTGTCGTCTCTGTCAAAAGATTAGGCAGACATGCAAACATACATACATACATTTATATATTGGTAACTAAAATTTTTTTTACCCGAACCGATTAAAAAGCTTACCATATCTCTGAATACCATTTATGGCAAATTTGAAATGTGCAGACCAGAAATTGTCTGCGTAATTTGGTAGAGACTGAAGAGGTAATTTTTTTAAAACTTTAACCTCTATTATGATCACTAAACATTTATTCTGTTGAGTTCAAATCGAAATATTAAGTAAGATACATGCCCAAGGAACTCATATCGAAAATTTAAAGTGTATATCCCAAAAATTGTCGGAGGAGTTTGTTAGAGTTCTCAAAGATCAAATCGTTGAAATTTGACTCCTTAACAGCCAAATTTCTGGGCGAAAACGGATTACAAAGATTTTTTTAAAATTAGAGTAGCCTGTGGATCAAATTTTGCGTCGGTATACTATAAATTGACAGGGTTATATCAGTGGAAAATGTACACAAGCATATACACACAAACAGACACACATACACGTTCAATTTCATATATATATATATATATATATATATATATATACTCGGGTTTTTTTATTCAAAAGTAATGAACTAATTTGTAGCAGCAGGATGTGACCATGTTTATATAACAATAAACAAGTATATATATATATATATATATATAACTTTTGAATAAAAAAACGAGTATATATATATATATATATATATATATATATATATATATATATATATATATATATATATATATATATATATATATATATACTAGCATTTCAGCCCGGCGTTCCCGGGTGTTAGGATGTGCATGTTGAGCAAAAATAAATAGAGGCGGAAAATAACAGGGTAAAACATGAGGTCCTTACTGTTACGACCAGCGACAAACCGGAATTGACGTAGGTTTAAATTAATGCTACAAATCGAAAGGAGTGGATTACTTTCGAAAATATCGGCGAAAAAAGCGCCCCCCCTCGTGGAAATGTGCCCAGTTTAAGGAGAATATATTAATGATTTTAGCCTATTTTTCGATGTTGGGTGTAACAGTTCTGTCTACAAAATAGATAGCATCTACTGTCGAGCTAAGATATGTTAACAAATATATTCCACTCTAAAAAAATTCAGCTACAAAAAATAACCACATACAAGCATGTATATATAATCAGAATAATGTGACCATAGGTCGGTTGATATGCTGGAAAATTCAGCATCCAATCAATAATCACGAAGATAAGAAACACATTTTCCCCTGAGAGAAATATTAACCTAAAAGGAGATTCCATGACCAACGCTTCTCACGGAGAACTGCCCGCCTGTGGAAGACTATTGCGCTGTTTTCCGTTGAGGGAGAATTCCAATGTAAACAGGTTCTTGTTGTGCCGTCCCGCATTAATAATCGCATTTTACTGAAATAACTCCCTTAACGATTACTGCACTACAAGCTTACATTCATTACCACTTATCCTTGATGGGCCTTTGGTGAGTGATTAGTGGTGGCTCACGAAATATATTAATAATGAATGATAATTAAGAATATAAATTACATTTTTATTGAAAAAATACTTTAATCGGCAATATATATGATATAAGCACATAACGTATCACCGTTTTCTAATATTCACTTACCTCAGTTTATGTTTCCTCGCTTACATCTACGTTATCCAAGCAAGCTTATAACATATTGCTCATCGAATGAAAAAAATACAATTGAATACAGAAAACTTACTTCTCTATTTGAGCGTTGTAAAAGTTAGTCATATTAAACTGTTTAAACGTTTAAATGAATACATATTCATAAAAATCACCTTTAACCAGATTCAAAAATTAGTCTTACGCGTAATAATTGATAATTGAAATTACGCCGGCAGTAGAAAAATTGTAGTGAGACAGGGTTCTCTGAGTATTTGTATTCATATAAACGATTTATCATTATTCATTTATTTCTATATAATTAAATATTATATATGCAATTTTTCCATTAATAAATTATCAATATCCGACTTCTTTCATGAAACATGTTTAACAGTAGACAGATCGTGTGTAACATGTTTTTTTCCTTACGGAAACATTTGTGGAATTACAAAACCGGTATAAATTATAATTATAGTAGGAATGCATATATTTTCGAAGGAAAATAATGTTATCTCAAACTGCTCGATATTTCTAATATAAGCCTTCGATTTACTTACATTGCATCTTATCCTGGTAGGGAGAAAATATGTTTAAATTTGTAGCGGTAGTTTAAAAATTTGCAGAATGTTATTATTTATCAAGACGGTTTAAGATTTAAAAAAAAAACTTGGTGGAAAACGACCATGTTGTTTCAACATGAGTTCAATTCCATGATAATTGATTTCACATAAAAATAGGGATATAGTAGACGGAGCAATAATTTCCCCTCTCACGTGATATAAGGGGGTAGAGAAAAGGAAACACATTTATTAATAGATTTCGAAACCGATTTTCTATTCGCGCAATGCAACAAATTTGATATTTTTGATATTAAACTTCCTTTCCAAGTGTAGGCTAGTTTTATATGTTTATGAATGTTTAAAGGAATCTGTGCAATCATATAAATTGCGGATGAGTTTCAATCCGATTTTTGTGGTAAAAAAGCGAGATGTTTAGTTTTAGACTTATTAAAACTTACCAATCTTTAATTTCGGACAGGAACGACGTGCTTCGGGTTGCTAAAGGTAGAATCAGATAATATTAATGTGATCCTCAATGTTTTCGACATGCGGATATTGCTGGCTGAACCATGTATATATTCCAAGAACAAATCTTTGGGACACGATGGCCATGATACTATCTTTTCAGTTTTTATCTCAGTAAAAAGAAATTGATGAAAAGCGTCTCACATATAAAGTAAAGTCAAAGTGAAATGTAATAAACTTGGGCATTAGGGTTTCGAGGAACTAATGGAAATGAGATAATTTAATAATATATGAATATAAACCACTAACACTCTCACAATCAAATAAAACACATAGAAATAAGTACATATAAATAAGCGAATAAATCAGATTAATTCAAAATACAAGTTCTATCTATATCGCAACGAGCTGTGATCGGTAAACTATTTCTGTAAGTGTGGCATGTGTTGCAGGATACTGTCCGAGTACTCCACAAACGAAATTTGTGAAGCGCAAAGTAAAACCTTATTGCGCTGAATAAGGAAGAAAATAGTGGGCATGGATCTTCCAACAGAGAACGGTACTTTTTCATCGTATTTTTAAGGCACAATATATTGCATGATTTTTTTTATGATATACGTTTATCGTTTTAACAGAAAGGAATAGCTGATTGCTGCCTTTGGAGTTACCACAAAGGAGCTGATTGCGACCTGTAGGAAGCTTTGTTCAAATCATTAGGTTTGTCTTAACGGAGTGTTATTTGTAGGCGAGCATCCTTTCGTAACGCTATTACATTCATAAGAAAAGAAAAAAAATAATAACAATGACATATTTAGATTGAAATTATAAGATGCCGACAATGATAAGACCTATCCCTTAAACGGCATATATATATATATATATATATATATATATATATATATATATATATACATATGAGATATATATATATATATATATATATATATATATATATATATATATCATGTTGTGGGTATATATATATATATATATATATATATATATATATATATATATATATATATGAATTTATGTATATAGGTGTATATATGTATACCTATATATGTATGTATATATATATTTATATATATATATATGTATTAACAGCACGCAAATATATATATATATATATGTGTGTGTGTGTGTGTGTGTACAAGTTTATATGTGCATATATAATTAAATTATTGTGTGCAGTCATTACACGTGAATAAATAACATGAAATAAATATTTAGTTACTTCACTATTGGCACACACGAATTATATATATATTCTTCTTCAATACTATTACGTTAAAGGGCATAAGCACACAACAGCTTACTCATTGTGGGAAAAAATCATTTATTGGCTACAGAATTGCGTACAATTGTTTCAACCATCGCTTGGGAAGAAAGAATACTACAAATAGTTCACAATTTATTAATGCGGTATTTCCGGTTATTACAGCGAGTTCTCATATTTTTGTAATCAACAAAATACACATAAAGATTAAAGCGAGATTTAGCAGTATCTTTAGTTATATATTTAGATACCAACACACAGCAGCTAAGATAATGTTGTGAGTAATCTGCATATATAAAAATGACTGCAGAAAATTTATTCTTGGCAAAGATATTGTAGGTTTGCAAAAAGAGATGTCACATAAATATCAACACATCTAGGCTAATAGCAACAATCTTATGTAAGTTTTGAACATCATTTCAGACACATTTAGTCGTAATAATAATTGCAGGAAACAATACTATAACTATCGCAACATGTTTTAAGGAAAGTGTCGATATTTTCTGTCTGATTACCTAGTCCTACAACTGTTACCAGATGTTACCGAGATAAATTCTACAAGGTCGACAGAATCTGGGTTATACCTACCGTAACTGGTTACATTACATGCATATACCTAACTTAAACCTTCTTATTTCCGAGACTAAATAATAAAGGATCCTCCCAAAATCCGTTCATTTTGATAGGGTGAGCTCTGAAAATTTCCATATTCTGGAATCAAATTCTTCGATTTATAAACAAACACTAACTAAATAAAATTATGGCGCCACAGAGAGGCATATTATTGCGTCCGGAGTCAAGTTCTTTACATATGTGTGCCATTGCACTCATGTAAGATCGAACAATACGAGATCAAGGAAAAAAGTAAACGAACGTTTAATATTCAGTTTATTTGCTTTCTCTTACAAACTTTTAAATACGCTACAACTACCAGAATGTACTTTCGTCGTCGTTATTTTCGGTACACAATGCAAAAGTGACTTAGGCTTGGCTTAATAAGGAGTGCTACCACTTTTTATCTTTTTCTTAAATGGCACTCCTCCTCCTCCGACATTAACCTTCTGAAGTACCTCGATTAGTCGTACATATTACACATCACAACATCAAAACCATCCTACACGCAACAATCTGGCGAGTATTCCCCAAGCTCAAGCCGGCGCTTCTGGAAAGCCATTTTCCTAGTTCCTGGCAGGTACCGAATCTTGGATTAAGGTTTAAGGCGGCTTCATTCAAAAGACATCAGCTCTGTTACATAGTAAAGCTACCTGAATTGACTTTTCAAAAACAGTTTTAACATATAGCTGTAGAGATGCTTTATAGTACGACTTTTACTGTTCCTCTCTGCACATCGTTTCGTCTTTACCTTCCCAGATATCCTTTTTATCTCATATTTCATCCTTGATTTTTGTATTTTATCATTTGATTTGTTTGTTTCTTCCATTTTATGAAGTCCTTATATATATGTAAATGTTTATTCTTGTATGTATTACTAGTTCTTATAAAAATCTTTATTTATGCAAATGCCAGCAAATCCATGCTTTAACTATGATATTCCTTCGCCTATATCTCTTCCCTGATAGGACATAATTTATTTCTTTGAAAATTCGAGAATAATAGATTGTCCTATATACCTTACATAATATACTGTTGAGCAATATATTGATGTACAATAAAAGTTTGCGGTTTACATATGTATTCTTATATATATATATATATATATATATATATATATATATATATATATATATATATATATATATATGTGTGTGTGTGAGTGTGTGTGTCTCTGTATGCATATATACATATATCCATATATATATACACACAGAGATAGATATAAATATATATTAAGATATATAGTTATGCAGGTGTGCATGCATATATATATATATATATATATATATATATATATATATATTTATATGAATATCCGTATATATTATATAAATAGACACACATGTATATATAACCTGTATTTCTGTCGATATATATACACCTTCATCCGTTTTAACTAGCAGAAAATAATAACCGGAAGAGACATTTTTTTTGAAAATTAAGGCTAGACAATTTAAAGGAGAGGATAACTTTAAAAAAAATATCGGCGGAAAAAGTTCCCCCCCCTGTAGAAAAGTGCCTAGTTGAAGTGGAAGATATTAATGTTTTTTAGCCTATCTTTCGATATTTGTCGTGTGCAAGGTCGAACTTTAAAACGATCCTGATTTTCGTAAAATCCGTCGCCTCTATTGAAAGTTTAAGGGAGACATGCAAACAGACATACATACATACGTTCATATATTGGTAACTAAAAATTTTCGACCCAAACTGATGAAAAAGCTTGCCCTATCTCTGAATACTCTTTATGTAAAATTTTAAATATTTATACAAGAAATTGTCTGAGTTATTTAGAAGAGACCGCAGAGGTCAATTTTTCTTTAAAATTGCGACCTATTATGACCCATTAACATTTATTAGTGTGGGCTCAAATAAAGTCATTAAGTTAGATCCATGCCCAAGGAACCTATATCTAAAATTTCAAGTGCGTAGACCCAAAATTGTCGGGGGAGTTTGTCAGAGTTCTCAAAGGTACAAATCCTTGAACTTTGACCCCTTAATCGCCAAATGTCTGACAAAAAATAGATTATATCGATTTTCCCAAATCTCATTACCTGTATATCAAATTTCGAATCTGTAGACTAAAAATTGACAGAGTTATTGCGTAGGAAATGTACACAGACACACAGATACACCCACATAGACACGTTCTCTTATATATATATATATATATATATATATATATATATATATATATATATATATATATATATATATATATATATATGCAGTATCGGTCATAATATAAGGAATGGAAAATACAAAAATGGATTTTCTGAAGTAATCAGAATAAACAAATAGAACGAATGTGTATAAACTAGTAGCAAAAAAAGAAAAAAAGAAATAAATAAAATTACAATTCAATATTGAGAAATATTTTAGTTTTAAATTATATCTGTGGATTTATCCTGGCCAAAAGTTAAAGAACGAAATATAAACTTTATGTTTGTTTTTTAATGCAAATGTTTTTAAAAAAATACTCATTCAATATTTAGTGAACATTCCTTTATTTTTATGACCTCACTGCATCTTCGACCACAAGACTGGATTAGTTCTTGCAAAATTTAGGAGTTATCTTTTCCACTCTTCCTTCAATAAATCCCATAAATGATTTCGATTTTGGGAATTCCTCGTCTGTGCTCTTTCTCCAATCATTTTCCAAACATTTTCTATCGGATTCAGATCCGGACTCTGCGCTGGCCAGCCCGTTATTCTTATTTCTTCTTCCTCGAGATAACTTATCACTTTTTTAGCTTTATGGCAAGGGGAGTTATCTTGAATAAAAATGATTGGTTGATTATGTGAAATGCGTAAGCTCTCAATGACATGTTTTGTAGGAGCTGCTTATAAGTCTCCGCATTAACCCTACCAAAGATTCGAACTAGAGGGGCAACTCCTTTCGAGGATATCATACCCCCCACCATTACACTCCCCCTCCGAATGTAAGTGTCTTTTTAACACATTTGGAAGATAATCGTTCACCTGCTTTTGTTACATGATAAGGGCTGTCCCCTTTTCATGTAAGTATAAAAATGGACAGTTTAGTTAAAATATATAGCATACCCGAAATTCGAACCTTGTAATCTAAGTTTAGAAATAGATTACGTGTGAGAATTTAAAAATGTAAAACAAACATTTGTTTAGAATATAGATAAATATTTCAAGGAAAGAATGTTAACTATTAAGTTTGTTATGAAATTTTAAATTGAAAGAATGCAGCTTATAAGATAATGTTTTTAACATATTGAATATAGGTTAAAATTCCTTTTGAGAAATAGGAAAAGTTTTGGACACGTATGTCCAGAGCACGTGAAAGAAGGCACATGTTTTAACATGTGTATGACGTCACGGAAAATAGAAAGTTCTAGGAATAGAGAAAACACTTTAGAGTTAGTCAGTCAGTGAGAAAACTCGGAGACAGCCAGACGTCTAGGGAGCCAGACGTCACGTTGAAATTAAAATGTGAGACTTTGAATTCTTGGTGATGGAAACGGCCGGTCGTGACGAAATAAACCATTATGTGTTTTTAAAGCTCGTCTTGTCTTATGATTCTTACAAAAAGGTAAAGTGGAATTGTATTATATATTTGTGTTATATGTCTTTACATACACGTCTCAACATCATCATGTCTACACAATGTCCGAACTGTCTGAACACTTTCCCTTCACTCCAAGAGTTTCTTATTCTACACAACAAGGACTGAACATTTTAATATATAAGAATCTCTCCTAACATGAACAATCTCTACTAAGTCTCTCGTACAACAACTTATACAACTTCTTTCTCTCTCTAAGTCTTACAAAATCCCTCACTGTAATAAGACTCTTCCTAAGACTCTCTCTTTTAATATAACCCAAAATATAACATAAAACTCTCTCAATGAAACCCCCACTATATAACACTTTACTCCGTCAATCTGGCAAAGTTCCCCTACTTAAAAGGCTGTTGGAGCGTTGTACTGAGAAGAATTGTTTCCCAACACCCCGGAAAACCTCATCAGTATGTCATGTATTTAAGAATTCAGGTGATCGGGCATCTCCCTCTCACTACAAGTCTACTGTGCTTTCGTTATGAGTAGGTTGCTGGAATCCATGTTAAATGGAGCAGTAGTAAACCACCTCAGATCTACAGTTATAACTATGGGATTAGCGAATATATCGACAGAGCCTCCTTTTCTAGGGCAATTGCTCTTGACATATCAAAAACTTTTTATAGAGTATGGTATAAAGGCCTATTCACAAGATCTCTAGCTACAGTATAGTTAGAAATTTTTCTGAATTATAAAATCATTTATCTCTGATAGGTTCATCAGATTAGTGGTTGAAGGGCAAAAATCAGAAGCCGGCAGTAATAATTCCGGGGTCCCTCAGAGGCCAATCCTAGGCCCAACTCTCTTCCTGATCTACATCAATGATCTTCAAAATCACAGTTTAAGATCATTCGTAGACATTTATTCTGATGACACTACCATTTATGGCAACAACTAAAAGGACGTAAATGTCTAAGTGCTCTCTGATTCTCTCTCCTCTGATATGGAGCATGGGGAAAGAAGTGGCTGGTTACTTTTTATGCATCTACAACTAAACTTCTATCTTTACATGATCAACGCTCTTATCCTCTATCTAGCATCAATTGAAATGAATAGTCCTCGTCTTAGGGAGGCTCTATGTTTTCACAAGCTTCTAGGCGTGAGCTTTACTCCTGATCTGCGATGGACACGTACATTAAATCTGTTGCCACGGTCGCTGTAAAAATGATAGATATCTCACTAGTGATGCAATTCTCTACCTATGTAAGAGCCATGTACATCCAAAGATGGAGTACTGTTGCCCCATCTGGGCCGGAGCTGCTGTAATGATCTAATCCTGCCTTGACATAGTTCAAAATAGACTTCATAATCTAGTGGAGATAACCTTTTCTTTTCTCTGCAACCTCTTTCCCACAGACGATACACTGCGAACCTTTCTCTGCTTCATCGCTATTTTCATGGCAGATGCTCATCTGTGCTCTAATCTATAGTCTCCTTTCGCCAAACTTTCCCCAAGAAACACTTGTCTAGTTGAAAACACTATCAAAACTCCCCACATTCTTTATCTGTGCCTAAACATAAATCTAGATTCCATGAACAAAGCGTCATTCTTATAACTGCACCCATATGGAACACTCTTCAATTTGCCTGCTTTCCAGCTGACTACAATTTGGTCATATTCACGTCCAACGTAAACAAATTATTGATGAGCCGTTCCCCTTAAGTAATCCAATTGACCAAATTTCCACTACTAACGGTTACTTGAATTCTGTTCACTCATTAAACTTTATCCTCGAGTGACATCCGCACCTTAATGTGGTTACTCATATGTATAAAAAGAAGGAAAATATGTAACATCTATGCTGATGACACGACCGTTTTTTTTAAGATTGTAATTCCGGGTCGATCCCGGACTAATTCAATTGCTGAATTCTAGTAGATTCAGGTACTGGATAACTATCAGTTTACCATCCGATTGTTTTCCGCTGTAATCAAGAGTGATCCCACCTAAAGACAGAATTTTCATTGATCCTGTGTGACGTCGCAAGCAAAACAGAAAACAACTGCCCAGACAGGATTTGCAGTGATCCGATAGACCGAAATATCTTGAAGTAAAAGCATTACAGTACAGTACAAAATATATCTCATGAAATAAGAGCAAAACCATAAAAAATGCTAAATTGCTTAGGAACAATTAAGTTATTTTCTATTCACCAAACCTGTTTTCCTGCTCTTATTTGCATATACCGTTTCACTATTTGACTAAGAGTAATATTTTAATATAAGGTCTATACTAGCCATATGTATATTATAACTGATGTGTGTTACTAATATAACTAGCACAGACGTTATTTTTTAAATATCTGCTTTAAAATGATAATATTTTGCCTCCAAGACGCCTGCCTTTCTGTATTGCATGTAAATATGAAACATCCGTATACTTCTAAATCACCCAAAAATTCCTGTAAATCTATAGAGTATATTAATGCTGTGTTCTTGTAAGTTATATCAGCTCTCCTGTTCCAACTTTTTTACACCATTTATCAAGGCCCGAATGCCACTCAGGGATAAGGGTTATTGCGTGTACAGTAAGCAATGAGATAGTATTGCAGTAATCTACTTCTCTCTATATAAATAAAATGAACTCATTTTTCCCGTCGGATTTTGATCTTAATAGGATTAAAAATCAAGATATTTCATGCAAATATAATATGCACAAACGGCAGAACAATATCTGAGGTGTGTTATAGGCTTATCATTTCTCAAATTCCTCGATAATCTTAGATTTCTATACTTTTTCTGTTGAGAAGTCACGGCCAAAATCGGTTAAGATCAATGGAAGTGGTAAAATATTTTCTCTCTAATAAATTCCTCCTCCCCCTGCCACCACTTAACACCGTTTGGGGATCGTTCACAAGGAACAGTTTAGAAGAGAACACCGGTTTGGCTTCGTAGTTCTTTCATGTGAAGTTATTTAAAATCACTAAACTAAGCTGCAGTGCTCTGTGGCGTAGTGGTTAGCGTGCTGGACAATTCACATTATATTTTCACGTTCGCGCCGACCTACTGTAGTCGTTTTTTTTTTTTTCCTAAACAACTGGAATGGACTTTTCTTGATGGCCGAACTGTTAACGTTGCAGATGTTGTTTTTTTTCACACTTTTTTTTTCACACTTTTTTCCTACTTTTACTCATGACTCCGGGTTTGATCCTTCCTACTTACCTACCATAACATTTTTTAAAACTAACCCCCGTCCCGGAAACAAACACTCGGACAACGCCGGGTACCCCCGCTAGTCATTAATAATCGGGGTTTTGATAGAGTGTCTTACTTAATGGGGGGCGGTTTGTCAGGAGTGTGTTTATGTTGGACTTGAAGACGTCCAAGTTGTAGTCAGGTGGAAAAAAAGGCAAGCGGCAGAGAGTTCCACTGACGTGCAGTTCTAAAAAAGAAGCTTTGCTCATGGAATCTACGTTTGGATTTAGGCACAGCTATAGTGGGGAAAATTATTGACAATAGTTTTAGCCAGACGGTTGTTTGTCGTGAAAGATTGGCGAGGGGGGGGGACGAGCGATTGGAGCTGAGGCGAGCACCTCCCATGGAAATAACGATAAAACAAGGGCAGGCTCTCAACGTCTCTTCTTTGGGAGAGAGGTTGCAGGGAAGAGAAAAGAGAATCCCCCACTTAACCACGAAGTCTATCTTGTACTCTGTCAAAGCAGAATAGGCTGTTTTTAGCAGCTCCTGCCGAGATGTGGCAGCAGTAGTCCATCTTTGGGCGTTCTTGGCTTTTATACAGACAGATAATTGCATTAGCAGTGAGATATCTTCTGGAGTAATAAAAGGATCCCACCGTTTTCCCAGCGTCCCTGGCAACAGATTTGATGTACGTGCTCCATTTCAGATCAGGAGTAAAGATCTAACCCAGAAGCTTGTCAAAACATGGAACCTCCTCAAGACGAGAGCCATTCATTTCAATTGATGCAAGATGGGGATCAGAGCGTTGATGATGTAAAGATAGAAGCTTGGTTTTGGATACATTAAAAGTGACCAGTCACCTCTTCCCCCATTGTACCACGCGCTCAAGAACAGCGGAGCGAGAATCAGAGAGAACATTGTCATTTACGGCATTTGATGTGTTGCCATAGATGGTCGTGTCACTAGCATAGATGTTAACGAATGATTTAAGTATGTGTTTTGGGAGATCATTGATGTAGATCAGGAAGCGAGTTGGGCCCAAGATGGACCCATGGGGAAATCCAGCATTTATACCGTGGGTCTCTGATTTCTACTCATCAACCACTAGTCTTATGAACCTATCAGCGAGAAATGATTTAATGATTGAGAAAACATTTCCAGTAATACCATAGCTGGAAATTTTGTTAAGTAGGCTCTTATGCCATACCTTATCGAAGGCATTCGACATGTCAAGAGCAATTGCCCTGAAAAGGAAACCTTTGTCAAGAGATTCACTAATCCTGTGAGATATAACCGTTAGCACATTTTCTGTAGATCTTGCAGAGCGCAAACCATATTGTGTGTCACTAAGAAGGTTGTTTCTGTTGAGGTGGTTGACTACGTCTTTATTTAATATGGATTCCAACAACTTACTCATGACACACAGGAGACTTATTGGTCTGTACTGAGAGAGAGATATGACTTTTCGCCTGAATTCTTAAATACAGGGCATGCTGATGAGGTTTCCCAGGGTTTTGGAAAGCACTTCTCCTTAAGGTAACGCTTAAACAGAAAAACACCAATTACTATTCTCCCCAGGCTGATATAAAATCATATACTTTGCACATACCTTGGAGGGACTTTAGCTTCCTAAACATTAGTACGCTGACCCTTTCAAAACCGATAAATTCTAAACTATAGATTTCTATTGCAAACGTATGCATTAGCTTGACCTATATTTATACTCTATATAATATCTATAAATAAATACCTTTCAGTCACATTTTGTGCTCAGATTATAAGTGGGGTAAATTACGGGTGATTATCTTTACATGAAAACTTAAACTAAGCACATTTCGAAACCCACCCTACCTATATACTATAATTTCCAATTAGTCACTAATCCACAAACCAAATTTAATATTTTCTATAACATAGTAGGTATTAATCTACGCTCCATATTTATAGATACGTCCTTTCAAAAGGTAACCAGATCTTTAAATTTTGATCCTATTCTAAGGATTGTAACTTCAAAGTAGATACTAACTCTATCAATCCAAACTATCATTTCGGGGACATAGAAATACCTGGCTTTTAAACAAGGCGAAGGAAAATCCTTTGGTGCCGATGGACCTGCAGATCTGGCCAGGGCATTTATTTAGAAGGAAACCACCGATTTGTAAACTTGTGCCACTGACCTATTACATCTTGGCACCACACGGGAGACGGAGGCCTCCGCAGTCCTTGACAATAACCTCCCTATAGCTGGTGACTTTATCAAATCACTGGTTTGCAAACCTAAACTGCTTATCACCATGCCTATCGCCCAGCTTCCATACTCCTTCTTTGCCAGGTGCAAAGGTGTGTCAACAGATGCTAATTACAGACGTCAAGTGATTAGCCCTGTTTTCTGACTAGAGCTATGAATTCCGTCCCCCAGATTTGCTCCATTCCCTTCTCGTTTAGCTGGGCATCTTGAGAGTGCTTGTTTATCATATATGCCAATATGAGTTGTCTGCTGTTTCACAGGTTTGAGGGTACCGGTTTGACAAATGCTTGTTGATATTCCACTGACAGTACAGGATCACTCAGTCTTTGATAGCGCATAGAGCGGCTGCTCTAACATCAGTTGAATAATATCGGGATGTTTGTAGTGCAATGTCACGCATGGAAAGGGACCCTGCACTCATATCTGGCGGGTATTCCCGATGGCCACATTCCTGTAGATGAGGGGCTGACTGATGGTCTTCTTGTGTTGCATCGTGGTTGCTATGCATGCGTGTTTTGCCTAGCACCTCACCCTAGATCTGAAACTACGAAGTAAAATGAAATGACAGCTCGATCCTCCCTAAAAAATACGTACAAACCAGACAGACACTCAAAGAATTCGCCTCCTCCCTTAACGCTTGCATTTACAAATACCTTACTAAACTTAGAGCTAAATTAGATTATGTCAAATCATTTCCCGAGGCAAACTTCCCGGTTATCTTAGAACTAAGTGAAACTAACTTGCACTCCTCAATCCCAAGTAACAACTATAACATGTCTGGTTATCTTCTACTTTGTCGTAAGGACAGGCAGATACGCGTTGAATTATCTACTTAAACAGATGCAGCGGGCAGCACAACACATTGCATCGCTATATTTAACTCCCTATCACAAATGGTTACGTTCCAACTCGTTTCCCTTACCAGCAAGAACAACACGCGTCACTTTTAGATCAGTTCCCGATGATTGTATAACAAATACTGACAAACCACTAGGGAACGCTGATCATGAAGTGAAAATGGTCGAAATCGCCCTAAACTCTAGAGCCAAAACTGAAGAACCAGTGCTCAAAACAACGAGATATTATAAAAAGGCTGACTGGGAAGCACTTAGAGATCTTATCAGAGATGCCCCATGGGGAAATATTTTTTCTCTTCCTGCTGAACAGTGCGCAGATGAGACCTCTGAAAAGTTCAAAACGGCAATTGAAGCACACGTTCCAATGCAGAAATTTTATAGCAGGCCTCACTCTCCCCACTGGTTTACTTCTACTTGCGCATCTGACATTGCTCAAAGGCAGCATGCATACGGCAGATTTTACCAGCATCAGACCAGTTCAAACAGACATAACTATATAGAAGCTTGTAATAATGTTAAGAAAGAAATAGCGACAGCTAAGAGAGAATTTACTGAAACCACTAAAAAACGCTGAAGTTGCTCCATTCTCTCCACACTCTACAACAAATTAATCTTGCTTTCCGGGATGTTGGGAAACTTCTTCTGTGGTACCAGTTTTCAAGAATTCTGGCGAAAAAACTGACCCATCAAATTATCGCCCCATTAGCCTCCTCCCACTTTTTGCCAAAATATTTGAGACCATAATTAACCATAGTCCATCATGTTAAACTTCTGACTGACAAACAATATGGATTTAGACAAGCCCGTTCCACAGTAGGCATCCTCACTGTAATCTCTGAACGTATATACAATTCACTGGACAAAACTGGGGAGGGCAGAGTGGTAGCTCTAGATATATCTAAGGCTTTTGACAGGGTATGACATGAGGGTGTCCTCAGAAAAATGAGATCATGCGCTATCACTGGTAGAATATTTAACATAATTAAATCCTTATAAGATAAGAGAAAAATCCAGGTTTTCCTCGACGGTCGTAAATCTGAACATTATGATATAAATGCGGCAGTGCCTCAGGGGTCTATCCTTGAGCCTCTCTGTTTCCTAATATTCATTAATGACCTCCCCGACAAAATTGCCTCTGAGATGGGTATATATGCTGATGACACCACCCTCTATAACGGGCATGACAGGAAAACAAATGAACACATATCTAAAGATATGGCAAAACCACTAGAGGATTACCTCCAATGTGTAGTGGAATTAAGTCAAAAATAGATGGTCACATTCAATGCTACCACGACTAAACTTGTTTCCTTCAATAATTACAAGAAACCTTCTCTGGCACCAGTAGCAATGACCACTGACTCTTTATCTGTGAGTATATCTTTCAGACGCCTAAACCTAACGTTCACAGGAAACATGAGTTGGAACAATTACATTGAAAGCATTGCGAGCGCCGCTGCAAAGATAGTAGGCTCTCTCTTTACCGTGCTAGAAAATTACTAACACCCGAAATAATCATGTACCTCTATAAGGTCATCATTCGCCCATGTATGGAGTATTGTTGTCACCTTTGGGCTGGTACATCTGCTACTAGTCTCTCGCTCCTACACAAGGTTCAAAAGAGTCGCCAATCTGATAGGTCCTGAACTGGCATCTAAGCTTCACACTCTGTCCTATCGACGAAATGTTGCATACCTCTGCCTGTTCTACAAGTATTTTAATGGCGAATGTTCTGGCGAGCTGCAGACACTTGTTCCACCACGACGTAGACCCCCGCGACAAACCCGACAGCCAGCTAAATCCTTTCTCCACACAGTAGATATCGCTAGATGTATAAGATGTTTCTACTCTAGCAGTTTCTTCCCCAGAATCGCTAGAATCTGGAATTACATTCCAGGTCCCTGCTTCCCCAACTGTACTGATATACAGAAGTTCAAGTGTAACGTGAACCGATATCTTGCAGCCCAAATCCCAACATAGTACCCCAGTAGTTGTTGACCCTGATAGTAGCTACGTACACCAAAGGGAAATGTGCCTGGTTTGGTGTTAAAATATAATTTTAAAGAATTGAGTCAATATTTGAAACACCCTCCCCATGTCTAGGGAATCTAAACTAGAATTAGGTGACCGGGCCGCCATGTGCTTTAAACAAACTTTACACCATAGCGTTAGCTACCTGTATGTTCTCTATCGCTTTCTATCAACCCATGATTGTACTATAATCAATCATATCTCTGACAGCATAGTTGCAGCACTCTTTCTTGACACTAGCACCTAAATACATGTATTTTATAAGATTACCGACCACCTTCTTTTGGCTTCACTAACTACATTGACACAGCTCGTTGCGTCATCCATAACTTTGCTATACCCCATCCCTTGACACAGACTGTAACATTCCGACCTGTCTCCCAGATCGTCTAAACCAGCAAGCCTCACTTCTGGATCTATTTCTGACAACAGTTTCTGACGATTGTTAAACAAATGCTCAATGCCCACTGAGAAATGCAGCTCATGCTATGATAGACATCGCTGTAAACTCTCGACCCCAAAGTTGAAGAACCATGGCTCCAAACGACAAAGTACTCTAATAAGGCTGACTGGGATGCAATTAGATATTACATCGTAGGCACGCCATAGGGAAATATCTTTTTGCTCTTCCAGCAGAACAGTGCGTAAATAAGACTCGGTAATATTTCAAATCACATGTTCATACATGGGAGTCCTATAGCAAACCCAACTCTCCCCAATGTTTACTTCTACTTGCACAGCTGCCATTGCTCAGACGCAACATGCATACCGTAGGTTTTTCCGGAATAAATCCTGTACAAACAGACAAAAAATTATAGAACATAGAAGTAATTGTAAGAAAGGAGTAGCGACAGTTAAGATGGAATATACTGAAACCACCAGGAAAACCATTGAATGCAGAAATTAGGAACTCATGTTTTCTGCAAAATCTATAATAGTCTCGTAAATAATGCGCAATCAACAATACCCGCACTATCCAACAATTATGAGGTTGTTTAGAAAGCAACAGAGAAAGCTAACATGTTTGCCCGTCAATTTGCCTCAAGCACTACCTTGGACCCAGCAAACCTTCCATGATTTTCCTCAGCGGGCAGAAACCACACAAGGTGATCTGAAAATAACCCCTTCCTAAGTACATGATATCAGAAAACACGAAAACACCTAAAAAATGAGGACCTTATCTCATACCGGCTGTGCTATTAAGAAAATGTTCCGCTGCGGTAACTTCAGTTCTCTCTAAACTCTTTAACTAATGCCTTCACGAATGTTATTTTCCTGACTGCTAGAAAACTGCTTCTGTGGTAGCAGTGTACAAAAACTCTGGCAAAAGAACTGACCCATTAAATTCTCACCCAATAAGTCTTCTCCCTTCTTTCGCCAAAATATATGAATCCTTAATTAATCAAGATCTAGTCAATCACCTTACACCTGCTAAACTTTTGTCACACTGACTATGGATTTAGACAAGCCTATTCTACTGCAGGTATTCTAACTATGATCTCTGAACGTATCTACCAACCACTGGATAAGGCAGAGGAAAGGATGGGAAGTAGCCCTAGATATATCTACGGCTTTTGACAGGATATGGTCTGATAGTCTTCTCATGAAAATTAAATCCGATGGTATTATTGGACGAATATTTAACATAATTAAATCCTTCTTAAATGAGAGAAGAATCAAGGTGTTCCTCTATGGGCGTACGTCCAAACAATATGATATAAATGCAGGTGTACCTTAGGGATTGATCCTAGGTCCTGTAATATTTCTGATATTCAGAAATTACTTGCCTGATAAAAGTGTCTCTGAAATGAGTATATTTGCCGCAGAAACCAGTATTTATAGCAGGCACGTGTGGAAAACTAATTACCACATATCTAAGCAGAACCCCTAGATGAAACCCTTCAGTCTTTAGGGGACTGGAGTGAAAAATGGATGCTAACGTCCAACGCTGCTAAGACAAAGCTTATTTCCTTTATTAATTACATAAATCCTTACCAACCACCAATAGCTATGGCTAAAGATACATTACTAAAAGTACTTCATTCAAATTCCTCGGCTTAACGTTCCACCTGAAAGTATCCTGTACCTCTACAAAGCCATCATTCGCCCGTGTACTGCTGTCACATTTGGGCCGGTGCATCTGTTACTATCTCTCGCTTCTGGACAGTGTTCAAAATAGAGTCGTCAACCTGAGAGGTTCTGAACTTTCATCTAAGCTTCAGCCCATGTCCCATCGATGAAATGTTGCATCCCTCTGCCTGTTTTACAATTTTAATGGTGGACCCTCTGGCGAACTCCAAGCCCTTGTTCCTCCTTCCAAACCTAACAAGCAGCGAAGTCCCATCTCAACACAGTAGAGATCCCTAGATGTAAGAAAGCCATCTACTCTAATAGTGTCTGATCCAGAACTGCTAGACTTTAAAATTCTCTTCCGGGTTCCTGCTTCCCTAACTGTACTGATATGCAGAAGTTCAAGTATAATGTGAACAGACACCTTGCTGCTAAACTTTCTACATAGTACCCCTGCAACTTATGTCACTAATAAAGTGGCAATGTTTCTTGTTTGGGGTAAAAATGTGATAAAACAAAAAGAAAAACTTGTAAAGCACAACAAGAAAACAATGTGAAAAAAGTGTTGTATTATGGAGTCGGAGTCGGATTAAAAAAATCCGACTCCGACTCCGACTCGTAATACTTTTAGAAAACCGACTTCGACTCGTAATATTTTAGAAATCCAACTCAGCCTCTAGCTAAAACCTCTGACTCCTTCCGACTCCGACTTCGACTCCGCAACCATGGTTACTAATATTAGTATATTGCTATAAAAATTATAGGAGGAGATGTACTTACATTGAAAATCCATAGAGTAAAGCCATAAGTCAAGCATTGTATTATTTGTTTCAAACATTTAATTTAAAATTTTATTTGAAAAAGGTTGTTTCTTACTTGAAATTTGAACATATAAACTATATTTTTATGTTTATATATATATATATATATATATATATATATATATATATATATACACACATTTGATAATGTTTCCTACCTTACTTATTTATTTAACTATTTCTAATCATATTATGCCAAACTGACATTGCTTCCTTGTTTTATTCTAATCTGTTTCATTTCCTAATTTTATTCTACGCGTAAAATTTACGTCTTTTTATATCATGAAATTTGTTATTGAGAATTAAGTAACATATATTGTTTTCGTCCTGTTAGAATCTATTAATATCGCATTTATTGTTTTCTGTTTTTCCATATTCTTACATTATGTTTTTTCACGTCTATTCCTGATCGATTCCCGTAATACAACAATGGATCAACCACAATTTTCCTAGACGCATGTTTTTTTTTCAGATGTATCTTCCTGTACATAACAGATTTCCTTAGTTTGTACCTCATGTTAGATTTTAAAAAATGGCTTTCGTCATTGTTTCAAACATCGTATTTTATGGCTAATTTGATCAGCTCATCTTACTTTTAATTCTCTCGATCCCAATTGTTGAAATAATGGTTTCTGGTGTCGTTAATATTTTATTTTACGTATCACTTTCAACTCTAATCGCATAAACTTAACAGACACCTCTCAAGTTTAAGAGACACATTAAATTTTGTTTACATAAATATGGCTGTAAATGTCACGCACGTATCGAAATAAACGTCAATATTTCCCGCCACGTAGGCGGACATTCTCTTTCCCTTGTATTCTTTTGGATTTATTCGTGATTTCATGTTATACATAGGTGCAGGCATAAAAGTCGGTATTGGATTTGCAGGTGACACGCCAACACAGATAAATATGTAGCCACTATTGAAAACACCCGTTAACGTCGGGTGCCACGTTACTTTTTCGTTCATATTTTTGCATTTGCATGATTGTTAGTGAAGACGTTTTGCTGAATTAATAATATAATAAATTGCATATAACAAGAAATACACATTCTACACTTAGTTGGATGCAAGCACTTATTTAACAATAATCTGTATCTCTATACATTTGAAATGTCATTATGCACACATTAATTGAAAACCGATCAATACTATTTTCCTGGTAATAACTTGAATATTTTAAGTCTTATATTAGTTAATAAGAAATCATTCAGTAAGACATATTTTAGAGACCTTTTGTTATTTACAACCAAAACTGTGTACACTATTCTCTTGTTTGCATAAAGATAAGATTATTGCACCTCTTCTATAAAACGTGAACGTATAAAAAATTATCACATTGTCCGTAGTTTTATCACCTTAACTCAACTTAAGCCTTAACTTAAATTATATGTATATAATTCGATGCAATATTTAATTTGATTTCATATGTTCACTCACTAAAAATCTTAGTGAATGTTTTATTTATTATTACGACGAAACATTTTGCATGTTTCAATATTACAGAGGAGTCATTGTTGTTTGGGGATATAAAAGGAAGATTATAACCGGTTGTAAAACGGACACATGTGAAAAATTCTTTCTCATTTCTATGTGACAGTCTGTTAAGGATGTATTTGATACAAAGAATACAATTAGGAATAATTAACGTTTTATCAGTCTATTCCTTCAGAAGAAGAACAAGCTCTAGCCAGTCATTCCAGCAGAATCATTCTTGTGGCACCTACGAATAGATTCCTAAGTTTAACTGAAATATTTCCTCGTTAGCCAAGTTTTGAAAACTGGAGTTTATATCATGCGGTACTTATTCAAATGCCTCATCACGAGAACAAAGTAAAACAGAAACGAAGTGTTTAATATGATGAAAATCCAGCTTCCCAAAAAGGAGGACTCTGATTCAGGAATTAACTGTGACATAGAATCTGGCACCAGTTTCCAAAGGAAATTCGTACTATTTTTACACCTTCAGTGTTAAGGAAAAATTTGTATAAAACTATGACTTTCTAATTGATCATTTCAGGGCAAGAGGAAGGGAGATGTACGTCTACTACACACCGTAAAAATTCCCGCTAAACAAAGCACGTTTAATGGTCTTAGAAGTCAATAGGTTAGATCGCTTACGAAAATCAACAGATGAGGACAATTTCCGATTTAGATCTGAGAAATTAGTAAAAAAAGTATTGTGAATCCAGAAAATATGGCAAATAAATGACGTTATTTTTTATTAATTAACATCAGATTCAATTAAAGAAATTTCATAAACTGTGCTAAATTTTTAATATGAATTAAAGAAACAGTCAATGTTATTAATAATACCGTACAAAATATATTGAATACATTTTATTTCAAACGTATGTATTCTTATATAAAAGAAAAGAATATGAGAGACATTTTTAAAATCCATATTACTTTTTGATTTATAAAATGTGTAAAACATATTTAAAAGTATATGTAAATAATGTTATTTTAATAATAAAATATGTTTTCATTGTGCGTCCTAAAAAATTAAAAATTTATGCGAATTCTTCGAAATGTATGTTATATTTTGAGAAGATAACGTACATTAAACGCAGTACAATTTTATAATTTAGCATCGATAGTAATATCTTGTATTTCGTGTGTTTCCCTGGAACAGATTTAAATTCGTTTACTATTGGGTTTATTTGTGTGTTGTTGCGTTTAAGCTGTAACGCGTAAAATATAAAATATAAACTTACCTGAAACTGAGCAAATAAAATGCTAAGTTCGAAAACGTAATATATCAGCATCTATCTATCTATCTATCTATCTATATATCCATATATCTATCCATCTACCTATATATGTATATGTATCTATATATATACATATGTATGTGTGCGTGTGTGTGCGCGTGTGTATCTATATTTTCTTATGTTAAAATACAACAATGTTAACTAATGATTCTGTCATAGTATTTTATAAGTATTTAAACAATTTATTTGAACTTGATTATTGTAGATTCTTTTTTACGCGAGCACACACACAAACACGCATACATCTGTATATATATATATATATATATATATATATATATATATATATATATATACACATACAATAAATCTATATTTATATCCTTTGACGCACCCACACATATAAGTATATATATATATATATATATATATATATATATATATATATATATATATATATATATATGTATATGAGAGAAATTAATAGAAAACTATAGGCATGGTTTATTGCAATATACATATAATTTATAGAACAAGATATTAAAAAATAGTCACAAATTCAATGACTAAGACATTCTGTCATTATTTTTCTGTTTATTTTTACATGCATGGCATTGATCAGATGACAACTATCATTTTGAGCAATTTGTTGCCATGTCTGACGCACTAATGCTTAACATTCAGACTTAGTAGATGACTTCATCTTTGGAAGGATTGGGTTCTAATATGCCCCGTAGGTTATCAATTCTGTTCATATCCGGGGACTGATTTGTACATGGAAGTGTATTAATCCTATTTTGGTTTAACCAAGTTTGTGTCGCCCTAGCAGAGTGAAAAGAGACTCCGTCTTTCATAACATTTGTCCAAAAGGTCATACGTCTCGTCACGATCTCACGATCATAATCTTTTCTTCGCTTGTTATTTGCAGCACGTAGAATAGCTTTCCTTTTTGCAGCTACACAACAGTAGCCAAGCTGATAGAGATATCTGACAGCTTTTCTGGGACTGACACCGACTTGTGTTTCAATGTCAGAGGCTTCGCACTGACGATCCTCATCAAAATGTTTTTCTACAAGTCGCTATGTTCCTTCTGAAAGCCAAGGTCGACCTAGATTAAGTTTTGTGCAACCTTTATCCTCTTTTTTAAAGTGTACAGTCACTCTATTAACAGTAGGAAGGTGTGCTGAATAATCTCCTGTTATTATGCGTTGACTAAGACCATCTTCATATTCACTCCAATTTGGCCATGCAAACGTTCAGATGTCCCTTTGGCTCGTGGCATTAATCAATGATATTAGATGCAATTTTAATGATATACTCTACTGTAAATATAAATATATATATATATATATATATATATATATCTAAGAAAAAAAAATTAACTTAGTGTCCTTGCGTTTCTATCATGTCTGCATGCACAGATATATAATTACATATATAAACGTATACACGCTTATATATATATATATATTTATATATATATACAGAGAAAGAGAGAGAGAGGGAGAAAGAGTGATACATTTATCTATATAAATAAATATACATATTTATACATGAATACATATGTATTTGTGTATAAATATATGTACACCATATATGTATATATATATACGTAGATATGCACACAGATATATACACACTCACACACCCCGCATCAACAAAGCCACCCACACATCCACCCACCCACATATATATATGTGTATATATATATATATATATATATATATATATATATATATATATGAGCAAACAGTTAATAAAATATGTTAAAAAACACTTTGAAATGAGTTAAAAACATATTTAATCTGAAAAGGAAACATTAGATGTGATGTTTCTGCATTGTTCGTAATAAAATTACCTGATGCTCAGGTTTCAAAATCGAGATTTCGATATATCCAAAGAAGGAACAATGCTTTATTATTCAAGCGTCGTATATCCGTTGTATCCAAGAAAAACAAAATACCATATTACTCGTGCACTGAGCACCCAACACCTTTAACAAAGACACCATGTGCATTTCAGAATCAGGCATCTGAGTACAAAATAATATCTTGATGTACAACGAAGTACAATATAGGGATAATATGAGTGAAGAAAATTTCTGTATTTCAAAACTTAACTGAGTGTTCTTCCACAAAGATTATTATTGCACGTGTTGTCTCGTTTTTCCTTTTGCGTCTAGACATCGCCTCTTATGATCTAGAACTTTAAGTAAATATCTTTATTTTTGTGATTTTTATTATTCTATCTTTATTTCATTTTTCGTTTCATTTGGTTTTTGCTATTAATCACCAATTATGAACAAAACTAGAAAAATATATACAAAATATGTGTGACTCCTTTTTAATTGCGCCCGTTGTAAAACATATGATTCTCACTAACACTCGTCACTACAACTCAGAGACATGAAGGAATCATTATCGCACACAAACCTCGGTATCATGTGGAGGTGTACTCTCATAATTTAACTTGATGTATGATGGCTTATCATTGCTGCTAGTCCCCCCAAACAATGCCAAAACAGTGTTTGAGAAAAGATGTAACAATACAAACTTACATCCACACATACACCCACATCCACACAAACACACAGCCACATACACACACACATACATATATGTATATAATAATTAACTGGTAACAAATAACAACCCGAAAAGTGCTCAATACTATGGCAGAGTTAAATTATTTTTGTTCTTTCTACTTCATTATTATCGAGTAGTATCATTATTATTATTTTTCTTATTATTATTCTTCTTTTTCTTCTTCTTCTTCTTCTTCTTCTTATTATTATTATCACTATTATTACCATTATCATTATTATTATTATTATCATTATTATTATACTTATCATAATTATTATTATACTTATAATTATTATTATTATTATTATTATTATTATTATTATTATTACTATTATTATTATTATTATTATTATTATTATTATTATTATTATTATTATTATTATTAGGGATCGTTAATTCGATTCTGATAGCCGGAGCACGTGTATCTAAGCAGCTCAAAACAGTAATTGTATATATATATATATATATATATATATATATATATATATATATATATATATATATATATATAATATTTTAAAGCTGAATGTGTGTGTGTGTGTGTGTGTCTGGTTACGAATAGGCTACAATATGGTTTACTATTTTAAAAAACTGATTACATATAATGATAGAAGATGTATCGAGACACAGGACCGGGTAGGTTTTATCTGGCAGAACGGCGGCTCATTAAAATTGTTGGGGTCTGCGTTCGCGCCTGGTCCACAGAGAATTGAAATAACAAATGAAAAATTTAAAAAAAAAGTTTACAAGTCCTCTTGATATAGATGTACATAATAATACTTTGATAAGTATGTTTACTTAAATAGGGATAGTATAATTAAATTGTGGGGCCTGCGTTCGCGCTTGGCATCCATAGAATGACAATAGGCACAAACTTATATGAAGACTTTTCATATCTATCTGCATAAATATAGTTTGATAATTATGTTTCAGTTTGAAGAAATATGGGATGATAAAATTATGGGGTATTCGTTCGCACCTGACCTCCATAGAATGGAAATATATCACAAATTTAACAAGGTTTTTTTAATATAGATTCACAGAATATTTTGATAAGTGTTTCAGTGTGAAAAGGTATTGTATAATAAATTATGGGGTTTGTGTAGTTTGTTTTCACCTTCATCATATTTCGCTTTGGTTTTGATACTCCCCAATTCGAAGCTATCTCTTTACAACCCTTCCTCTTCATAACATATCATACTTTCATAAATCAGAGCCCATTTTCTGTAGACTGTTTTTGAACCCAGCCCACGACGGGTACTTTTGCTAGTATATATATATATATATATATATATATATATATATATATATATATATATATATATATATATAGAGAGAGAGAGAGAGAGACAGACAGACTGACAGACAGACATGCAGACAGACAGAGACTCCCGAAAGGATGAAACACTAGTGTATGTACGCATTCAATTATGATAGTAAATAATTATGTCAGCCCCTTTAAGAAATTTGATTTTTTATCGTTGTGCATTTTAAATGAATTAAGTCGGTCAATTAGGCTCATATACATAGATTATCGTATAACGATTAGATCACTCTGACTGACGTAAAACCCATTTAAAATAAAATGTATTAATTCAACGTTATTTCACGCGGTTAATCGTAGCCGAATGGATACGGTTTTGCCGAATGGATACGCATACATTAGTGTTTAAAAGTTAAGAAACGGTTATCATTTTTTGGGGAATGGCTTCAAACTTTATCTATGAAAAAGGAAAAAAATATTTTGTGAATTTTCCAATCTTTAATCATGGTAGTTAAATAATATTTTTTTATATAAATAAATTTAATTTAATAACAGGCGTCCAAATTTAAGGAACGCCGAAAATTAGTACACTCTTTAGCAATTGTAATAACTTAACACAATGTCGTCTCTGAATAATCGAAAAACTATATATACAAAGAAAAGCAGCTTAATTGTGACAATTTTGATGAAAAGGAGTCCATAGGGGAGATGCCTAAAATATTGGGAAGGTCTAATAGCGCTGTTTGTCGGGTTATTGAACATAGACAAAAATAAATTTTACCATTGACTGAAAGGAAAAAATCGGGCCGACCCTAAATAACAACGAAGAGGAAGGATAGAAAACTCTTTCAATCATCTCATTTTGATCGCTTTAAAACTGCGGCTTCGATAACACGATGTTTTTATCCGAAACTGGACAAAAAAATTTCCGGATAAACAACGTTGTATGATTTTCGAGAAGTCGATGCTCAAACCTTTAATTTCTAATAAAAATAAAAAGGCCAGTTAGTTATTCGCCGAAAAAAAAACATTTGTTTTGGGAAGACAAAATGGGAAAAGCTTTATTTTATTGATTAATCTAAATTCAATGTTTTCGGATCAGACAAAAGACCACACGTCAGAGGAAAACATGGAAAAAGACTGCCCCCTAAATGCGTTTAAAGTACAGTAAAATTTGGAGGGGCAGTATAATGGTATCGTGTATGATATCTCCAAAAACAAATGGCTGTCTTGTGAGAATTCATGGAAATTTAGTGCCCGAATATACAGAGAATTGATTAAGGATTACGTGCTTCCTAATCTTTCTGGTTCTGATTTCTTTATGCAAGGTAGCGCAACGTGCCACAAAGAAAACGTTGTTTTACAAGAGCTGAATAGTTCTGATATATACGTTGTGGATTGGCCGACTCAGAGCACCAACCTGAATTTAATTGAAACTATTTGGAAAATTATTGGTGCTAAGATCACGAAAAAACTAAACAGGATTTTGATGATTTATGGAAATGTATAAAAATCAGACTGGAATTATATTTCAGCTGTAACATTTGAATGATTGGTTCTGTCTTGCAGAAAAATATACCAAAATGTGTCTGAAGATAAGGCGATTTTTCACAAAATATTATAAGGAATATTTAATGTTCATTCATAATTTACCTCGTTCCTTAATATTTGGGCACCTGTAATTTAATTAAGTTCATTTATATGTAATAGACATGTAGTAAAAATCCCCCCCAAAAAAAAATTATGAAACTATCAGTATACAATATTAGAAAATTCACTAAACTTTTTCCCCTTTGGAGGGGGGTGGATGGAGTTAGATGTAATTAAAAAAATATAATAGACCGTTCCTTAACAAAATTTTGCAGCAATTTCTCTCCTAGAACCACTTTTTTGAACAATCGTGTTCCTAATGCCTGCTCTTGTGCTGCACAAACAAAAGCTTCAGTACTCTTAGCCAAATACCCAGCTCCAAGCTATTGCCATGATCTTACATCAGCAACTTCTGCTATATCCTGGAAGAATCTTCCATACATTTTTTTCATAGTCACTTCCTCTGACCTCTCTCTATCCATACGTTTCACATAATAAGCCTTGGTCTCACATACATCCACTTCATTGGCTACAAACTTAAGCATCCACTCCCCACTTCTAACCGCATGCTCCTTCAACGACATCTCCTCGGTTCTAACACAATGTTTTACACTTTTCAATCCTCTCCCACCATCTTTCCTTTTTGATACAGCCTTGCTACGCTACTTCGAATGTGAAGTATCCTAAGCATTGCTAAAACATTTCTTGTTTTGATATCCATATCATGCAAATCCTTGTCAGACCATTCTAAAATCCCCGCACTGTATCTCAAAACACTGACTGCCTATGCATTTACTGCTTTCATCAGATTACCTCCATACAGTTTCGACTTTGCAATTAGTTTCACTCTTCTAAGATACTCCGTCCTGCTTGATGGTTGAGGTGTCTGTCACCAGATAATAAGAATAATTCTAATAATAATAATAATAATAATAAGAAGAAGAAACAGGAGGCGAAGACGACGATGAAGAAGACCAATGAGAATAATAATAATAATAATAATAATAATAATAATAATAATAATAATAATAATAATAATAATAATAACATTAATAATAATTATAATAATAATAACAATGAAAATTAAAATAATAATAATAAGAAGAAGGAGAAGACGACGACGAAGAAAACCAATAATAATAATAATAATAATAATAATAATAGTAATAATAATAATAATA
Organism: Euprymna scolopes; assembly: GCF_053919585.1. Lineage (NCBI taxonomy): Eukaryota > Metazoa > Mollusca > Cephalopoda > Sepiida > Sepiolidae > Euprymna > Euprymna scolopes. The sequence continues at coordinate 142,268,492 of NC_136495.1, read as the reverse complement.
AAAATAATAATAATAATAATAATAATAATAATTCAGTTAGAAACGATATATATATATATATATATATATATATATATATATATATATATATATATTTAAAGTGATTGTTGTGTAGTTCCAACGAAAGACAAAAATGTATATTGAAAAGAGTGTCGCCATCAACAAGTGTGTTTTTTTTTAAGGTTTCATCATATGTTATTTTAAAATATTCTTATAACGTGTTTCGAGCTTCGGGTTTGCTCTCTTCAGATGTTTTCGTAAAATGTTTTTCTTTAAAATGGGAGTTTGAAGGGTTATTTTTACCTCCGCTGATACTAAATGTGTTTTTCAGAGTGATGTGTGGTCTCAGACATTCTGTCTCCAACTGTAAGTGTTCAAAGTGTCCGGTCACAGTTAGATTCAAAGAGGGGCTTTTGGTCCTTTTGGTGAAGGTTTTTTATGTTTGTTATGTTTTTTAAGACTTTCTTTCCCCATGTATAGCACACACTCACACACAATCACACACTTATACATATACATACATGAACATGTACACATGCACACGCACACGCACGCAGGCACACACATACACACACGCACATACATAGAAATATATGTAGGAGCATACATATATACATACCCACCTACACACTCACACACGTATTCAGACACATCCACCACTAACACGTCAGGCACATATTGGTTAATTATTTTTTTTTTATTTATTTATTTTTTATTTTATATATATAAATATATATTTTTCCAACCAAAACACGCATGTATATATGCGCTTAATCATTCAGACATAAGTACACGCACACACACACACACACATACACATAAGTCAGATGGAGAATAGGTAGAAGATATATTTACACACATATACACGCACATACACACATATATATACACACATACATGTAGGTGCATACACACTCACAACCCTCCACATACTATGTAGGAACATACACATACACATGCATACGCACAGACATATGCAGGGACTCACACATACGCGTATATCCATATCCACACGAACACATTTACCCACTCATACATATGCATACATATGCATATATATACACACACACACATGCAGATGCGTATACATTCATCCACCCATATATATATATATATATATATATATATATATATATATATATATATATATATATATATATATATATATATATGGACACATGCACCCACAATCACACATCCACATACATATTCATACACCCCGGCTAATGTATATATTGGTTGAAGGTTTCTTTCTTTTCTAATCCAAGCACATATGCATACATGGATTCGGTCACCCAAACACAAGTGCACGTATACACACAAACAAGATGTAGCATAGATAACAGATGATATATATATATATATATATATATATATATACACGCATACACAATCATATGTATACACTCACACACACATGTATACATGCACACATGTGCGCACATACACATACATACGTATACTTTCTAATTGTTGGTTTAGTTTAGAGAAATGGTACTGTACTGGGTATGAACGCTCGCACCCGTGAAAGTGTGCGCGTGCTTTATTGTGCTTTTCTTTTTCTTTTTTTTTTCGTGTGTGAGGGTGCACATTTTCCCTAGTATGCATGCGGGTAAGTGTATTTTGTGTTTTGCCTGTTTATGTGTATAATTATTGAGAGATGTTTAAGGCGGTGTTAAACATTGCTATGAAGTTTTTTTCTTGTGTTAGCAAGAAGAAGTAGTTGTCAGTTTGGAAGATGGTTATTTGGAGACAGAATGTAGGAGACCACACATCACTCTGAAAAACACATTTAGTGTAAGCGAAGGTAAAAAACCCTTCAAACTCCCATTTTAAAGAAAAACATTTTACGAAAACATCTGAAGAGAGCACACCCTAAGCTCGAACCGCTTATTCAAAATATTTTAAAATAAAAATATGATGAAAACCCTTAAATA
>NC_136495.1:142184055-142259055 GCF_053919585.1 Euprymna scolopes | reverse complement strand
TTTGGGTTCTTAGTTATCCTTTATATTTGCAGGAATTGTTGTAATTCTTTATCCGTCGGAGTCCCTATTGATTTTCTAAGTGCATGTGTTATCGTGTCTACGAATCTTTCCGCTAATCCATTTGAGCGATGGTGAAAGGGTGGTGTAGTTATATGCTTTACCTGAAAAGTGTCACAGAAGTCCTTGAAATCACTTGATGTAAATTGTTTTCCGTTACCTATGACTATAATGTCTGGCACACCAAAACTTGCAAATATTTCATGCAGAAAACGTATTGTGTTATTTGTAGTCGAGTTCTTGAAACGCTTAACTTCAGGCCATCTGGAAAAACTATCTACCACGATTAGGTAGTATTGTCCTTCGGTCGATCCAGCGAAGTCTATATGAATGCGTGACCATGGATGGTCAGTTTTTTTCCAAGTTTTATGGACTATCGGTGGGGCCTTAGCGGCTAACGCACAACTTTACACTTGTTTACTGTTATTGCAATATCCACATCCATGTTACCCCAGTAAACGTGACTTCGCATAATGCCTTCATCCTAATTATACCCGGGTGTCCTGTATGAAATTCACGTAAGATCTTTTTCTGCAAGGTTTTAGGGATAACAAATCTTTAACTATATAACAAAACATCATTGCATACTGAAAATATGCTTTGCGTTTTTTCATCATTTTCCCTTATTTTTTTTATGTCTGTGATGACATCGTCATTTTCAGCCACCCTTTTTATATCGGTTATCGTGACTGGTAAGTTTTTATTATATTCGTCACCATGTTTTTTCCTCATAATTGGAACGTATAACTGCAAGTACTGACTCATCAAGGGTTCCTCCATTTCCGGTATAAGCCTTGACAGGCCATTCGCATGACCTATTTTTTTCGAATCCAGACGGTTTATTTGAAAGTCCTAATTTAGCAAGATCTTACCACAATGTAGTAGGCGATTTGCCGTATATACTGGCAAGCCGTTTTTTGAGCTGAAGATTGTCACTAGGGCTTGTGATCTGTTTCCAGTATAAAGTGTCTCCCGTGCAGGTAACGGTGGAATTTCATCACGGCGAAAATTGGGCTTAACCCCTCTTTTTCTATTTGAGAGTGAGCGTTTTCTGCCGGAAGCAGTGTCCTGAATTTGTCTCGACTTTTTTTACACCGTAAGGGATGCCCAGATGCTAGTTTCGATTTTCCATAAGCTGCCTGTCGTTTCGAGTCTATCTAGCTCGCGATTTATTTTGTCCAAACCGGCGAACGGTACATTCTGTTTTTTTCTTAAACACATGCGTTGCATCCTTTTTTAGCTCGAATGAAGCCTTAAATTTATTGTATCTTCTCAGTCCAGTAATACATATTTCTGGGAATTCATTTTTTAGATCGTTTGTAATATTTTCTGATGTTGGGGTGCAACTGGTTATTTTTCTACAAGACGCGTTCATTGGTTTATCCCAAATATTAAATTTTTCAATCCAGTCAATTCCCAGTAAGTTCCTGCTTTCTTTAATTACGAAGATTTTCAATTTCTTCGTCATGCCATGTAAATTTATGGGCAGGATGATCTCTCCTTCGAATTTTATTTCGTCTCCTGTCACTGTTTGTGCAGCTTTACTTAATTTTTGAAGAGTCGGTTTACCCAGCTTTTTCCAAGTGCTGGCGTTTATTAACGACAAATCCGATCCAGATTCAAGCTGAAATGTAACTTGTTTGTCGAAAATATTTCCTGATACATATTTTCGTAAATTATTTTTCCCTTTGTTGTTTGTTGTCATTTGGTGCACTCTATTTTTTCTGCAGCAAACACTCTTATGCCCAACTTTATCGCAATTGTAGCACCAGATATTTTTGTAAGGGCAATCCTTTTCCATATGTTTTTCATCACGTCTTCTGCAATTATTACCTGATACTGTCTTTTTATGATTAATTCCTTTGATTATTATCGTAATTTCGTTTTCTGTAGTTATTATATTGACTATTATCGTAATTTCGTTTTCTGTAGTTATAATAATTTGAGTATTTATAATTTTGGTTTTTTTTTTGTAATTTGACTGGTTTCAAAATTTATTTGCCTCAGTTTCAGACAGGTCTTTTAATCTTCCTAATGTACGCCGCTCCTGCTTCTTCTATATCCCTGTAATCTTTTTTTAGTGATAATGCCCTTTGGCAATCTTCTGCCAATTCCTGCAATGTCAGGCCTTGTTCTGTTTCTAATTTTTATTGAACGCGTCTTCGGATCTCTGATTTTATGGTGGATACTAGACCCTGTGCAAATATTAAGCATTTGAAATCGTCCACCGTGAGTTCCGATAATTTGAAGTTGTCGCATTTTTTGTTTACTACTGACGCGTATGTCAGGTAGTCCTGTTCATCAGTTTTCTTAAGATTCATACATCACCATCTTTTGTGGAAAAGAGACATGTTCAGTCCGAATAACTCATTAAGAAGCTTTACTGTCTCAGCGAAATCTAACTGATTAGGTCTCCTCGGCAACATGAAATCAACAAATTTGCCATGTTCACTGGTACCAAGCTTTTGAAGTAATAAACTTTCTTTCTTTCGATATTGCCAGTTTTCGCAACCTGTTTCGATAATATCTTCATACCTCTTGAAGTATGCATCAAAAGTGGTATCCTCTTCCGGTACGTATGTGAACACATCTACGCTGTTAACAATTGTTGTGTTGCGAAGGCTGTATTATTCTCTCTTATGGAATTAGCTGTTAATATTTCTAATAGTTCTTTCTGTTCAAGTTGCATCTGCGCGAACCTTTCTTCCTGCCTGTCTAGGCATTTTATAAATCGTTCATTTTGTCTTTCGTCTCTTTCTGCGTATAGCGTTTGCTGTTCTTTTAGAAAGATCTGCTGATTCTGCATGAACTGTGTCATTATTTTAGAAAATTCCTCCATCTTTTTTTTATTTCAAAGATTAGAAAAATCAGTCTATTTTACGAATTCACTTTTTACAATAACTAAGAACAACCAATTTTAGGTTCGCTTCTTTTTTGTCAACCGACTTCTATCGATATTTTATTTTTTTGCGTTGACCCTTTCTTTCCCCCTTTTTCTATTGAGGGATAAAAATGTATTTTATTTTTTTCTCTTAATACGTTAAGCTTTGCTTATGTACAAGAATAAACACCCTTTCTTAGTGCAATTGAAAAAAAATCACTTTTCTCCTTAAAGACAATTTGTATAAATTTCCCACGGTGCACTAGCGAAAACACCTTTTCTTTTCTTTGACTTTCGTAGTTACTTTGAAATGGTTATTGGTAGTTTGCTTTCAAGTATCCAGTGTTTGAATAACTCGTCCGAAAATTTTGTAGTTTCTTTCGTTTGTTTTTCTTTTGTTTTGAGTAAATCTTCGCTCGACAAATTTTGTAGTTACATTCGTTAGTTTTTCTTTTCTTTTTTTTTCGACCGTGATAATTTTCTGCGTAAATTATTTTTCGAATACTATGTTGTGTCTAACAGTGAATTCATTAGTAAATCTTTTTTTCGGATTCTTGATACCAATGTTTTGTTTAATAGTGGATGTTATCCTGCGTAAGTATTTTCTTTTTTTTAATTCTCGACGCCGCTGTGATGCTTTAATAGTAGATTTTATCCCGCGTAAGTCTTTTTTTGAATTCCCGTCGCCACTGTTGTGTCTGCACAAATAATTAACAAGAACACGGAATTAAAGGTATAAAATGATATATTAGGAAGAAAAGTAATATACATATGTACATGTCTTCAGATATACGTCAGTTGGAGATATTCCGGAAGGTGGCGTGTTGCATGTCTTACTGGAGGTAGCATAAGCGTCTTGCCAATTTGACGGTCGTTGCCGGACTCTCCCGGTATTGGTGATTGATACCTTTATATATCTCACTCACCTGCCTATGTAAATTAGTAGGCCACTCCACAACAGATTCCAATTTATCGTCCCAACACTTGTATATATATATATATATATATATATATATATATATATATATATATGTAGTTATGGTAGCCATCAATGTGGATGACAACGTCTTCCTCATTTATTTCTTTTCCAATTTTTAATTTTTCTATTATGTTTTTTGTAACTCAGTTGATAACTGTGAAGCCCGATGCGTGATCTACTTTGCTTTACCCAGATGTAGACCAGGATGGCAGGAGTTGTGTTAGATTGTTAGGAGTTGCCGCACGTCGGTGTATCAGTGTGCTATTCTCCATACCTTCGGGCTCATGCTCGTTGTTGAAGAAGGCCATTTTGCTATCACATGTGGACCGCTAAGTGTTCCATTCGCTGCCAAATATCCAAAAGATTGAAGGTGTTATGGCAGTGAGTTTTATGCAGTCTCTGTAATGTTTCTTTGTGCAGCCGGAGTCTCGTCAGACGTGAGTTCTCCTGAAAAACACTGAATGGGACACATTCTGCCACAAATAGAAGCCGAGGATATGCTGTAGTCGACTGATACGAAATATATATATATATATATATATATATATATGTGTGTGGGGGGTATTTTTTATTACCGTGTTATCTGTTTAGTTACATATGTTTCAGATGTTGGACCATGTTTACGATCTAACAGCCTCTTCAGACCTTAAAGAAATGGTTGTTAGTATTAGGAAGAAGTGTTTTAGAAGAAATACGAAAACAAGTGGTGGGTTGATTGAAACCTTCACAACTGAAATATTGTCAATACCCCTCTCGCATCCCCATTATTATCTCTTACATCACCCCCCCCCGTTTTAAGGTCTGGATAGGCTGTTAGATCGTAAACATATACCAACATCTGAAACATATGTAACCAAACAGATAAAACGGTAATAAAACAATAAACACATATTTGCTCTGTAATATTATTGAGCACTCTTTTCAGGTTTTTACTAATTACCAGTTTTGCCATAGTTATATATATATATATGTGTGTGTGTGTGTGTGTGTGTGTGTGTGTTGTATATATGTAGGTGTATGTATATATGTATATATATATGTATATATATATATATAGAGAGAGAGAGAGAGAAAGAGAGAGAGGTGTACCAATATTATGTATACAATAATGTATACACGCTTTCAATGACCAGAAAATAAACATTCTATATAACAAAGAAAACGTTCATACATGGAAATGCTGTGAACAAATATAGACCCCCGCTACTTTTCGAAGCGATTCAAATTACTGACCATTGTCGACGATGAACAGCTGACAACGCTCACTGATTCAATCGAAAACGTTCGTAATCGATTCAATTATTACATTGACACATGTACTTTCAATTATTGCTTTCAACTCACTGATTCAATCGAAAAGGTTCTTAATCAATTTAATAATACGGTGGCACATATTCTTTCAATAGTTGCTTTCAACTCGTTCATTGTAGATCGTTTTGTAGTGGGAACCTTGTGTTTAGCATGCCCCCAAACAGAGAAAAATACAGGGGGGTACTCAATGCTTTCTCTTTGTCCCAACTATCTGTTTCGCAGATAACTTTAAAGATATGCTCTTTCGTCATAACTATAGTGGAAAAGTGATCCACCCTGCAGGACGTGCAATTCTTTATTTTTAAACATATCTTGGGAACGTGACATTGCTTATCCATGTAGCAAGTTGAGATAATTTAAAGAGTGTATACATCTTATTGGGACACCCTATATATATATATATATATTATATTATATACATGTATATATATATTATATATACATATATATATATATATATATATATATATATATTAAGGATTTATATGTAGTTTGCTTGAAGCCTTCTGTGGGAAAGGTATGTAGTAGAGATTAAGAAGGCTATCACAATGCGAGGAATGAAATGTGTACCTAACACAACTGAATAAATATATGTATATATGGACATATATTTATGTACTTATTGATTTTTAAATTGCCACTTGTTTTCGTCTCCTTTCACCAACAACGATTATATTTCATTCCTCGCATTGTGATAGCCTTCTAAATCTCTACTACATATATATATATATATATATATATATATATATATATATATATATAGAGAGAGAGAGAGAGAGAGAGGGGTAGAGAGAGATATAGGGGAGAAAGACAGAGAAAGAAAAAGACACAGAGAAAAAAGGAGTTCATATGTAGCTGTTAAGTATAGTTCTTTTTCCAAACACACATCTACGAAAAGAGTTTTCATAATTAACATACACAATACTCAATTGGCAAGTAGTTATATATCAATGGTTTAGACTCTGATAACTTATCTTCTCAAGTTGCCATACAGTTCTTTTATTTTGCCACTTTTGTTGACACAGTTGTGTCATCAAACTTTAATTGCATTTCTCCTAGCCTGAAATGATCCGGTAAATGCTTCTACTTACTCAGTGTATATTTTCATAAGTGATTCCCCAAACGTCTCTGTCAATTTCCATCATGTGGAAATGTAATTTTCACATCGAAATGATGTTAATTACAAAAGATAAAGTGGCAATCAATACATATAACATTCTATGAAATCCCATTGCAATATATCTTTTTCGCTTCTCAATAAAACGAAAATTATACCTCCAATTTTATAAATCTAATTAAGTTAATACGCATTAGCTCTTTTAAAAAGAGATACTTAATAGACACATTTATACTTGAGTTCTTATCCTAGAAAATCGTTGTAACATTTCTTTAATTATACAAAAATTAAGTAGTGCATTTATGCGCATACGTATCAAATAAAATTTCGATAAAAACCCATTCTCATCGAGCCGCCAGTTACATCCAGTGCAATAGCGATGACAGAGTTCATATATATATATATATATATATATATATATATATATATATATATATATATATATATATGTGTGTGTGTGTGTGTGTGTGTGTGTGTGTGATTACCTGCCGTTTTGTGGGATATTAACAATTTGAAAACGCTTTTATTTTTATTTTTACGCTGGGACGTATTTATTTAGTAGTATTATCAAATATTGTTACACGCGTAAAAGGTATACTTATGGGCATGCATGTTTCTAGCTTTAAACCGTCATTAGAATAGATCAGAAGCGAAGTCATTCCCCAGTATCCGCACTCTGTTACTAACAAATGAACCACGATTACTGCCCGATTTTTTATCGCTTTTAAATTTTGAGTAGTAGATTTATTTTAACGCCCCCCTTAATTCAGAAACATATTTTCTTAGATGTACGTATTTTCATGAGAGTAGATGAAGATGTTCCTATTACTGCTTGGGTGTTTGTTATAGAAAAATGATATATATGGTTAGATATTCTCAGCTTTATTAAAGTAGAAGTCGAACCGATATACGTGTATGCTTTTAGTGCAGTGCGGCTATCATAAGTGGGATTAATTATTCCATAGTTATTATGTTAATGGTGAGAGAAATCAGTTGTTGTCATTATTGTTCCTATTTACAATGCCTCCCCACGGGACAGAGTTAGATACCAGGGTCGTTTTTTAATGTTGTTTTTTTTATCTTGAACCGGTTAGCATTATTGTTACGGATTTGGTTGTCAGTGATATTGTAAGTGGCACTGACTGGCGAAAGTGTTTCCCCATTAATATTGTTAGTGTTTTTATTTTGTAAGTTTATTGGCACGGAGGGGCAATCAAGTTTATTCTTATTGTAATTACGGGAGATTGGCAATTGTGAGATATTAGTAATGATGTGTTTTGAGGGATATGATCATGGCTTTGTTACAGTGCATGAATGTAATTATGAATACATTTATTTCCAAGAGAGAATATATTCTTTTTTCTCTAGTTAGATTTGGCTTTCCAGGGTAAGAGAAAAGGAATAGTCTGAACATTTTTAATTGTCTTGCTGTTAGATGTTATAAATGCCTGGGCTGAATTAACCATGTTAATGTAAGATTTCTTAGTGGCGTTTTTATTAACCATAGTGTTATTTATAGGTTGATACTTTAATGGTTGTTCAACATTATTTTTTTTTAAATCCATGTGGATATCAGTGTTTACATTTTAGCTTAAGGAGATTGGTACTCCAAATATTATTTCTTCTTTTCGCTTTTCTAGAAGTGTATTTATCCAGGTAAGATGGCTAGCTGGCGCGGTTATGAATGGTGGGGTTGACGTTATTATTGATATTACATATAAAGTGATGATTTTTTTAGTTTTCGTTAGTAATAAGGGTGGCCGGCAGTTTTCCTGGTTGTTATGATGGTAAGTTTTCTTCTGTGTACATCCTGGAATCCGTAGGGTGATGTTATAGTACATGGAGTTTAGATCGAAGGTCTATATTTCGGCTGGAAGCGTAGAGATCATGATAGAGATCATGATAGAGATCATGATAGAGATCATGATAGATATTGATGGGTTTATTGATTAAGTGAGGATGATTAGAAAATTGGTGTACATATAAAATGGAAAGTGTTAGCTTATAGTAGAGGTTATAAGTTTATGAGGTTAAGTGATATCTTTAAAAATTAAGACGTTTTTGTAAGGTCAAACTATTAGAGAGATTCAAAAATAATGAAAAGAAATAATGAAATCTGGTGCCAGTAGTGAGAAGAGCGTCGTCTCAATGGAAACTTCCTTCAATCTGTTAAAAATATACTTATTTTAATAGAAAAAGGGGTATTTTGGGGGTATTTTTCCTGGTTCAAATGCTCATTGTAAAAAAAAAAACAGTAACCGTCTGGTCATGAATATTACATTTTTAAACTCCGTAAAATCTGACCGATTTTACAAAAATAAGTGTCTTATTTAAACGTAGAGGTGAGATAGATTTATATCGACCGTACTGAAATTAGACAACCCGTCAGGTAAACAAATTAATAACTCACTGAATCACAATTTTGCCAAAGAGAAAAATTTACTTTTTTATTACAGAAAAAAATTCTATTTAGGATGATTTTGCTCACAGCTCCAATATCACAGTCAGCGTAATAGTAGGGTTATATTGGAAAGTATGTTTATTGTTTTTAATGGTTAATCTTAGGGGTGCTGGATTAAATAGTTCAGTAAAATGATGTATGTTCATAGTTTTTAGAATTTTATTATCATCATTATTTTTAAATGTTAGGAGGAACAAAGTTGTAAGCCATTTTGAACTCTGTGTATAAAAGTTTTTTTTATGAGCTGGATATTCTAGTTTGTAATAAGGCTTAGTTCTGTTAGCTAGAACAAAGTATGGGGACAGATTTGAACTGTTTCTCCAAAATTATTAATTTTTCTAAAAACTAGATTAGGAGGGTTCTTTTTTATTTTATTCGTATTACTAGATCCAACATGGAGTTTTCAAGGAAATAATTTTGTGCCGGGTGTATAACTGATTTTAGTCCGTAGAAATTAGCTACTTTTATCTCAGTCTTTTGGTTCCATTTGGGAGTTGATTGTGAGCTATGATTTTTGGATTCTGCGTGTAATTAGATAAATTTAGAATTGTGGGACTATAAATTTTTCTTGGAATTTAGATCGTCAAATACGCCTTTAATCTTACATTTTTCAAAAAGGAATTTAAAGTCTTCGCGAATTTAAAATATAATCTGATCTAGAAGAGTGTGGGATGTTTTCGCAGAGGGCGGGATATATTGCATGCTGAACACAGTTGAATGGGATCAAAATGCTCAAGTAAGACGGGGCACATGAGGAACAATCAGTCCAGCGATAATAAAACGTTGGTTGACTCGGTATAATCAAAGGTAAACTTCACTGTAATTTAAATATTAATGTTTATGTATTACTGCATTGGAATTAATTCAATAACATGTAAACATTAATATTTATATTAAATTGAAGTTATCGTGTATATATATATATATATATATATATATATATATATATATATATATATATATAACTACTTCATTTATTCGCATAAATTTAATATACGAAAGTATAGATTTATGCATAAACTTTAAGTATTTACTTCAAAAGTGCTCAATACGTAGGTAGAGCTAGTTAGTAATTTATAAAATATATATGTCGAATTAAGCTACACTGAATATTCTGCGTTTCATCCAACTATAGGATTCGTCAGGCTTATGCGCCTAAGCCTGACGAATCCTATAGTTGGATGAAACGCAGAATATTCAGTGTAGCTTAATCGCCATATATATTTTATAAATTACTATATATATATATATATATATATATATATATATATATATATATGTATATACATATATATATATGTATGTATATACATATATATATATATATATATATAGCGAGAGAGAGAGAGAGAGAGATACTATAATCCTCCTCATCTCGAGTTGAGCATATTGAGAAATGATTCACGAATTACCATTCGCATATAAAGTGATACTCTTTATTTAAACAGATAAAGCTTGGGTATTTTGAACGAAGTCGAAACATCATGCATTCAGGACTCGTACAGCAGTCGCCGAGTAGCGTAATAGTTAGGAAACTTGAGTGTCGTACACGCGGTCGGGTTTACATCCTGGCTTGAGGTAGTTGCCTGTCTAGCCGCAATGATGATCTGTGAAAGAGCGAAACAGTACTGTATGTGGATGACTATAATGCTCCTCATGTTGAGTTGAGCATATTGAGAAGTGATACACGAATTACCAGTAGCTATAAAGCGATGCTCTTTTTGTAAACAAATCGATCTTAGGTATTTCAGACGATGTCAAAACATCGTTAATTAACGACTCGCAGAGCAGCAGCCGATTAGGTCAGGCTAGGAGCCTTGACTGTCGTACAGGCGGTCGAGTTTCAATCCTGACTTCAATTGAGGTAGTTGGCTGTCTAAACAAAGAAGCAGTATTGTATGTGGAATACTATATATATATATATATATATATATATGTATATAGGAGTGGTCAATGCGCCAATGTATATAGGTGGCCTATGCGCCAATGTCGATGTAATGGTTGGTAGTTGAAATTTGGTAAATAAGATTACTTTTAGGAGGCGGCTCATAAAACCCGTTGGTCTTGTACGACTACCATACTGTAGTCAATTGAAAAGAAGGAAAGCGGGGGGGGGGTCTTTTAATAGTAATTCAGTTAGTGAGTGTTTTTTTGTAAAAGTCGGCAAAGGGGAGCCATATATTTTTGCTTAGAAGATTACTAACAATGGGAATAAACATAAACCGGAGACATGCCCGCTGTTTTCCGAAGCGAAGAGTGATATCTGAAATGTAGGAGGACAGAAAGTTGCGCCTCGTAGATTAACTTGTAGCTGGTGCTGTCTGAATCCTGATGGGCAGAATGTCTACTCGTATCCGCTTTCTGCCACGACACCGACAGTTATACATATTCAAATATAGGCAGTCGCGTGTTTAAATTAACAGCATTTAGTATATAGGTGTGTGAAGCTTGGTTTTTCTATATATAGGGATAAAACTTCGCCTGTTGACCATTCGACCAAAACATTGAGGAACAGGAAAGTGCTACCCATTCAAACCGTGATAGTGAAAAACAGAGCGGATGTAAGGAAGTAAGACGATTCAAAATTTTCAAAACTAGTACTCTAGATGTAAATGTCTCGTCAACATAATGAAAATGCAAAGCAAATGTTTTATGTGATTATTAAATGTTTTTATTCATAAAATTAAACAACAATATCGGTGAAAATAGGGTATATGGAGCTACCCGTGGAAATTCCATAAACGTTGTTATACACAACGGTTTCGAAAGTGAACTCAGCAGACTTCTTGCAAAGAGAAAGAAGTTAAGTGGTAATTATATAGGATTATGATCAATGTGATAAAGTGCGTTGACAAAAAATAGCAATGATTTCATCAATACGCACGTTAGTAAATACACTGGAAATATTAAACGAGCAAAACAAGGAGTTATTTAGGGGTATCTCTAATAATTTCAGAGAAAGTAAAAGGAGATAGACAGTAAGTGGATTAAAATTCCGAACAGGAAACGTAACTCAGTGAGTTATTATGCGAAGGCATGATATGCGGAACCAATCATGGATAAAATGAGTCTACAAAACCATTATATTTGTGAATTTGTGAAAGACAACAATATCGATGTCTTAGGGTCCAGTGGCTCATAATTTCTGATAAATCTCTTTGGTAAGATAGTTTTTACTAAATTATAAATGCCAGCGTTTTTGGTAATGTTATTTTATTATTCAAAGTATTATCACACGCACACACACACACACACACACGCGCGCTCACACATATACACAAACACGCACAAACACCCATATATATATAGTGTCATTTGCTTCATTGCAGATTAGTAAAATATCAATTTCCCTTAATATACGTCACATAAAATTAAAATTGTACCATCAAATGGTTGCTTTAAATTTAGTTATTTCCCCAAATTTCATTCAAATGCATGCTATATTCACGAAGTATGACTGTTTATTTATTATCAAACAAATACTATTATCCATCGCTTTATTGCAGATCTCTTACAATACCAAAATATCAGGAGATTAAATGTTATCGAAAAGCAAAGGGTAGTTGCTGGGCTTGCAGAAGGAGTGTACATCAACAATGTAGCCACAAAGCTGGAAGGGAATCCAAAAACTTTGCTGCATTCTTGAAAAACCTGAACGCCAAACCCAGAAAAATAAGGGCATCAGGAGTAACCGTTTGGATCGTGATATACGGAAAATTCCTAGAGAAGTCAACCGGAACACAAGTGTTTCCGTTTTCGCAAAAAGATGCAGGGTAGCCCGATACAATGTGTTGAATGAGATTGCAAGGATCATCAAACCTCTTTCAATGTCTCATGGATTGGACACAGAATTACATACAAATTGCTTTCCAACAGATCCTATTTATGAATAAGGACCGTGCTACTCTTGACGGTTCGGATAGATGGTCCAAAATTTGAAACCCGAACGGAACTCCGACCCGTCACAGAGTTCATAGCCAACAAGGAGTTAGAGGCATCATATTTTGGGTGGGTATCTGAAAAAAAGTTGGTTGGCTGATTCCAAGCGCCAGAGGGTTTAAAGCTTACCAGCAATGCATACACGGCCTTTTTGGATAATAATTTATCGACATGACTCGATGACCTACCACTGTAACGCCGTTTTCAGATTACTTTTAGACATCCCAATGTACTCTCCCATTCTGCTTGGGCTGACTGCAGCCTTCCTGGTATCTATGGAATTCCATGGGGAAACTCCTATGGGCAAACCACCGTGTTCTCCATAACCCCACCCAGTGAATATATCTGGTCAATATTTAATAGAGGAGTGTATGAAGATGAAAGGAATTTACTTCATAACTGATGTGTGTAGAACCCACCCTTTTTTATATCAAAGAATTGACTTCAATGGAAAGAAAAAAATGGTGTATATGCCGATAAGTAATTAATTTATGTGAGGCTTATACCTAGTATATGTTTTTGTTTATTATTCTTGGAAAAATATATAATAAAAAGTAAATTTCGCACGATGAGACATTGGATTTTTACCCTAAAACAACATTTTAAGAGATCTGCAATAGAGCGATCGACAGTGGAAATTCTTCGATAAAGAATAAAATGTCATACATTCGTGAATATCGCATGAAGTTTATATTTAGATACACCGTTTCATAGTCTTCTCAGGAATGGCTGATCATATGGTATTACTAGGATAATACATAACGTAATAAAACCCTTCTTAAGTAAGAGTAGAATCCAGAATGCCCTCAACGGTTGTACATATAAACAATATGATATAAATGCGGAAGTACCTCAAGGGTGTATCCTTAGGCCTTTATTCTTTCTAATATTCATAGATGATCTCCCTGATATAATTGTTTCTGAGATGGGTATATTTGCTCACCACACCACGGTCTTTAACAAACACGAAGTGGAAACAAATTAACACATACCTAAAGAAATGCACAACCACTAGAGAAAACATCTAATCTATAGGGGCAAAAATGGATGATCACACTCACTATTGCCAATACTAACCTTGTTTCTTTTCAATAATTACATGAAAACTTTTCTATCACCAATAGCAATGAGCAAAAACACATTACCGAAACGTATTTCTTTTAGGCTCTTTAGCCTAAATTTCACAGCGAACATGAGTTGGATCAGATACATTGAGAACATTACAAACGCCTCTCAGAAGAAGGTGGGCTCTCTATAACGTGCTAGAAAGCTACTTACACCTGAAAGTATCCTGTGCATCTATAAGGTAACCATTCACCCATGTATGAAGTATTGGAGTCACATTTGGACTGGTGCATCTGCTACTAGTCTCTCCCTCCTGGATAGTGCTCAAAAGAGAGCCGATTACCTGATAAGCCCCGTACTGTCCTCTAAGCTTAAGCCTCTGACCCATCGACGAAATATTGTATCCCTCTACCTGTTCTTCAAGTATTTTAATGGTGAATGTTGTGACGAACTATAAGCACATTTATCCTCTCGGCGTGAATACCCCAGACAAACCCGACAAGCAGTTAAATCCCACCCCTACAGAGTAGACATAACTAACTAAAAGAAAGCCTTCTACGTCAATATTTTTTCTCAAAACTGCAAGATTTTTTAGTGGGGGCGGGTGTTTAGAATTTCATACATATTGAAAAGTCGCCTAATATAGAGAATTATGACAATTTTCTTTAAACATCACAGTATAATGTTTGATTGTATATGTAATATTATGAGATGTCGTAGTTTATGAAGGTTAAGAATATATATTTAATTTAAGATCAGCAAATACGCTAGTTACAAGACAACTGTCATGTGAATGCATATATTCTCTTAGCGTCGCGTTTTTAAGTGAGTTGTACCTCAATTGTACAATAATTATCTTATTGTTTAGTTGAAGATTTTTTCATATTATATATCGTCTACCAATTAATTGTAGTCGTCATATTTATTTACAGCGTATTAAAACTGTTCTACATCAGAAATCCAGTCGTGTTTGCGCTTATGCATTTTATTGTAAAAGGAGAGTACGTTTACGTAAAGATAACGATGTGTTTATCGAAATTTACAAACGAATTGGTGAAGTTCAGCTTCTGTAATACTCTGTCTCGCCAGAATGATTTTGTCTCATGAGCTGCTGTTATGTCCTCTGCGCTGTCAAATATTTTGATTGATTCCATTAGTGAAAGTTTTCTGATGATTTTTTTGAAATATAATTATCGAGATATAATCGCCAGTTTATTGGAATTTCTTTTCATGTGTGTGTTGATACTGCATTGTTTGTATTTTTTTAGTTGATACTATTATGTGTACTCGGCGTTGTCCAGGTGTACATGAAGTTTCGTTTGGAACACACTTAAGGATATTTATCATTTTCCTCTAGGCAACGTTGTTTACCCACAACAATGTCAAAAATAAATAACGGATTAAAACATGTAAATGTTACCCCCTCCCAAATAAAACAAGCACTCTCCACCAGATATTTTCGCAGAAAAAATACACAGAGAAAAAATTATTCGCCGGATATGGATGACTTTTGTTGCCCGTGCACTGGAAAGACAACGACCCCCTTCCAATTAATAAATACATAAATAAAAATAAATAAAACCAAACAATTTTGTATCAATAAGCATAGTAGCGAATGTCCGTACGACCGGAAAAAATAATAATTAGCCAAGTAGGTACGTTTGAATCTGAAACGCGAATAAAGGGGCAATGCTTTTCTTACTGCCCTAAAGAGACTCCTGACTTTATAAACCTTAAAAAAATAACGCTTATAAGTAGTAACGCGTGTGTTTCTGTTTTAATTTTTTGTATGAGCACTTTTTCGCTGGGTTTTATTTTCGTAAATAAAGGACATTTTTGATTTGCTTTCTTTTGTAGGGGACTTTTGGATTTCCTTTTTCCGAGTGGACCTTTTTTTCTTTCTAAAAGCGTTGCTTACGTTTGAATGGGAAGCAGTCAAAAATTATGTGGTAATTTTTTTGGAAGTGAGCCAGCGTTGTTTAACCCCTAAAAAAAATGAAGATCTACTAAAAATAATTCCAAAAATAATTGAATGACAATTTTCATTATTTTATGTTTCCAATATAACCCACACCCGACAAAATGAATTTGTCATATTCTTGAATTCGTTTTGTTTATAAAAATGTAAGGTGAAAGTACAGAATGGATTCATAAAAATTAATTAAATGCCTTAATCAAATTGGGAACAAAGAAACCAACTGACAAACAAATATACAGAAAAAGGATTATATATATATATATATATATATATATATATATATATATATATATATATATATATACCTTCGTCGCTCACGTGTGTTTTGTTAATTCAGGATGTGATAGATGTATATAATCATTCCTTACTATATCGATGGAAATTCCATTGTGCCAGCCAGAGTTAGATCAATTTTATTTGAACTTTAACACAGTGAGCCCTTGTAAGTTGTTCCTCCCGTAAAGATGGGGTTTTCAATATTGTTGAATATTTATTTAAGTATCCATATAGATCCATAACTTTAATTCATAAAATCTCCATCAAAATAGCATACGCTTAAATGCCTTAAAATATAATAAGAAGAACATTAATAATCCCAGACAATCCCTTAGCTTAACCAAAAAAAAAACAATAAAAAAAAGAATTATTGTTCTTTCGACAATAGCTGCATATATAAAGTTGTGATTTTTTGTGTACTTTAACCTAGATTCATTCTAAATCCAAAAAAATATACATCACTGATTTTTCATCCGGCGACAATAAACTAATAATTAGTTCGAATATTATTCTTCTCCAACAAACCTGCTAAAGACAAAACTAACAAATCAACAGCTTTCTGCCAGACGATTCCCATGACAGTTACAACAACGATATAGCTAATAAAATTATCGAGTCCTAAACGTAATCGTAACAACTATAGAATCCACAACTCCAGCATCAGTAAATAGATTGCACTGAAAGCAAACACAAACATTGAATCAACTGCCACTTAAATGATGCTGAAAATGTCCAATCATATATAAATATATAATAATATAAACGCTAGGAAACTTCATTAAAGAGTCTTATAAAAAATTATATCTTAATATACTCATTTTTCAATTAATTAGGATATTATCAGTAAATCATATACCTCAGTTTCCAAATTTTGTACTTGTGCTTATTTGAGGAAGTTAAGAAAATAAATTTCCCCTTAAGGTAATAATGTAATTAATACAATGTGAACTATTTTTTTATTGCAAACAGAAGGTAAAATACAAAAGGAGCAATTTCGCAATTATCTAGCACCCACTAAACAATTTTAAGTGCCTTATAACTGATTTTGCATCATTCCCATTGTCCTATTTTATAACACATTAGGCCCTGCCTTATTTTTTATTCCCTGCTTCTCCTTGATGAAACTAGTCATATTCCTTGTTTATAGGGGGCATTTTATTTACACTGACCACTGACTAATTTTTTAAGAAAAGTGCATATAATTATGACCTCAGACACCTTTAATTTTTTTGTTTCTTCTTCATATAATCTTTTATTTTATATTATACCTTTCCATTATTATTATTATTATTATTATTATTATTATTATTATTATTATTATTATTATTATTATTATAATAATAATAATAATAATAATAATAATAATAATAATAATAATAATAAGATCTAGTATTGATACTCATATCAATAGTACTATTTTTTTTAAATTACATTTTCACCCCAAACAAGGCACATTGTCACTTTGATGTAGGGGGCTAATATTAGGAACACAGGCTGCAGGGGTACTGGGTGGGGAGTTGAGTAGCAAGATGCCGGTTCACGTTGCACTTGGAGTTCTGCATGTCAGTACAGTTGGGGAAACAGGAACCTAGCAGTGAGTTCGAAAGTCTAGCATTTCTGGGGAATAACTCCTAGAGTAGAAGGCTCTCTTACATCTAGGGATCTCTACTGTGAAGGGGCGGGATTGTCCTACTTGTCAGGTTTGTCGGGAGTATTTAGGCAGAGGGGATACAAGTGATTGCAGCTTGTCGGAACATTCACCGGTAAAGTACTTGGAGAACAGGCAGAGGGATGCTACATGGCGTCAATGGGATGATAGTTCAGGACCTATTAGGTTGGTAACTCTCTTTTGAACCTTGTCTAGGAGTGAGAGACTAGTAGCAGATGCACCGGCCCAAATATAACAACAATACTCCATACATGGGCGAATGGTGGCCTTATAGAGGTACAGGATACTTTCAGGGGTCAGTAGCTTTCTAGCACGGCTGAGAGAACCTACCTTTTTCGCAGCGATCCTGGCAATGTTCTCAATGTAATTGTTCCAACTCATGTTTCCTATAAACGTTATGCCGAGGAGTTTAAAAGATATGCTTTTAGATAAAGAGTCTTATGCCATTGCTATTGGTGGTAGAGAAGGTGTCGTGTAGTTATTGAAGGACACACGTTTAGTCTTAGCAACATTGAATGTGACCATCCATTTTTGTTCCCATTCCACTACAGATACGAGGTCATTCTCTAGTGTTTCTGCCATTTCTTTAGATATGTGTTCATTTGTTTTCCTTTTGGTCTGTTATAGAGAGTGGTGTCATCAGTATATATACCCATCTCACAGACAATTTTTCAGGGTGGTCATTTATGATATTAGGAATAATAGAGTTTCAAGGATAGACCCCTGAGCATTCTCGCATTTATATCATATTGTTTAGATGTACGGCCATCGAGAAAACTTGGATTTTTCTCTTATCAAAGAAGGATTTAATTATGTAAACTATTCTTCCAGTGATACCGTATGATCTGATTTACCTGAGAGGACCTTCCTGCCATACCCTCTCAAAAGCCCTAGATATATTTAGAGTTACCTCTCCCCCTCCCCTGCTTTGTCAAGTTAATGGTATATACGCTCATAGATTACAGTTAGAATGCCTGCTATGGGACGGGCTTGCCGAAATCAATATTGTTGTTCGGTAAGAAATTTAGCATTTGTAAGGTGATGAACTAGAGCTTGGTTAATTATGGACTCAAATATTTTGGCAAAAAGTGGGAGGAGACTAATGGACGGTAATTTGCCGGGTCAGTTCTTTCGCCAGAATTCTTCAAAACTGGTACCACAGAAGCAATTTTCCAGCATGCAGGAAAGCAGGATCCATTAAGGCATTTGTTGTAAAGTTTGGAGAGGGTTAGAGCTACTTCGGCGGAGCACTTTTTTAATAGCAGAGCCGGGATGAGATCAGGTCCACACGCTTTTGCAGTGTCAAGAGTTTTTATAATGGAATGAACCTGAGAATGGGTGATTTTCAGATCGTCAAGTGTGACGTCTGTCCGCAAAGGAATGTCTGGGAGAGGGTGGTTAGAAGGGTCTTGTGTGCAGTTGCAGGCAAACCGACTGGAAAGCATGGTAGCCTCTTCGGTTGCTGAGCAAACGACTTCAGTGGGAGAATTGTCGATTTCTACAGTTGTAGATTTTCCAGAAGTAACGGGGTCTTAATTTATTAAAAAATGTATTACCATCATCATTATGATAGTTACTATTAATTTTCTATTTTTAAATTTTATTTTTATTATTAATCTTTATTATTTTTAGCGGTATTACAACTATAATAATTATTATTTATATTACGTTTATTAATTTCATTAATACGTAGTGCAATTAAAACTTCCAATCCTCCTGATTACTGCTGGTTGCAACAGAAAAAAAAACATGTCGATTGGCAATTTTATTGTTAATTTAAAAGTGCTGGTGGCCTATTATTCTTTAACTTGGATCAATCAAAATTTTACTATGAATTTTTAATTCATAACAATAGCCCCGTTAGATCTATTTATTATTTTCATTTTATTATTTTAATTACGATATATATCTTTATTATTATTATTATTATTATTATTATTATTATTATTATTATTATTATTATTATTATTAATGATAATAATCTTATTGCCATTGTTGCTATAGTTATTACATTTATTATTAGTATGAATTTTTTTCTTTTTAAAATTTAGTTCTTTCTTACAAATATTTCGATTAGAATAGTTTTGTAATTCGTTCCGGCATATCGTACTATGCTTTTTTTTTTCGTCATCGCGGTTTCCTGTGTTAGCATCGACGAAATTTGATTTAACCTAATATTCTAAATATAACGTATGTTTGTCATTAGACGCATGGAGGGCGATGTAAGCGTATGATATGTATAGCTTTAATTACTAAAATTATAGAGATTTACGGCAGTTCCAAGCTGATTCACATATTCATTAAAGCTATGTTGCAGTTCTTCTCTAGCTATATCGGATTGTATTCATTTTGGACTTACTTACGTATGTTTGCTGACATTACTCGTTGGACTATTTTTCTAAATAAACCTTTTTTTCGTTATTTAGATTTAATGTATAATCTTCCTACAATCAAGTATTATTCGGTTTAAGTTGCAATTTCAACATATAACATACCATTTTTTTTTCATTTTATGAGTTATTAACCTAAAGTTACGTTTTATCATTCTTAGCTCGGCTATAATAGTAATTGTTTAATGTTTTTCGTTCCTCTGTTAAGGAAGAATAGCCTTCGTTTAAATCTCGCGAATAAAGGGTCCCTTAATAATTTCTGAGGTATTCTGTCGAGCAATTACTATTGTGTGTAAAATTTAATTTAAAGTCTTGTTTTCGTATTCCTTATGACAAGCTTTTCTTCTGTTGTTGTTTATTCTTTTTTTAATTAGTTGCGTCTATGATATGAATATGAATATTTATAATATAAGTTATAATTTTTCACTTCCTTTTGTCTGGTAAACATTCCATTCATGTTGCCTGAATACACACGCGATTGCGCCGCGCGTGTGTTTGTGTCTGTGTATACAGCAATATAAACCACAATTTACTATACATGAAGTATAGTTATAATATATAAGTTGGCTTACCAATCTCCGGTCTTCCTTTCTCTCTTAATGAGTAGGCTCAAAAAAGTCTTGCACTGTCCTGCTAATTTCAATCAAGGTTCAAATCACAGGAATATCACGTATGCATGCGTGTTCTACAAGCACTTATTTGGAATGTGGTCGGATTAACACAGAGAATAAATCATCCCACCACATCAATATCACAGATTAAACAGACAAGTAGCTAAATCCCTCATATAAATCGTAGACATTCCCATATTTTATCTATGTTTCTATTCTAATAAAGTTTTCCTAGGATTACTACACTTTTGGATTAAATATATGCGTTAAGATTCTTTGTTAAACGAAATAATAAAGAAAACATACCGCTAACATTAATTTCGCTGCATATCTCACAATTTAGGTAACACTTTTAGACATGAACACTGAATTGCATTAATAATACTATTACTAATATACAACTAATTATCAAGCATATGGTTTATATTCACACAAAATACGGTAACTCGGCCATAAGAGTATGGCCAAGTTACCGTATTTTGTGTGAATATAAACCATATACTTGATAATATATATATATATATATATATATATATATATTTATATATATAGTTATTAGTAGTATTATTAGTAATAGTATTATTATTAGTGTTATTAATATTTAATATAATAATTATGAATTACCTAGAGACACTAGTGTTTCATCCTTTCGGAATCATCTGTGCAGGGTGTCCCGTTTAACACCAGGGAGAGATTAGAACCCTATATATATATACACCTTTATAACTTTATATATATATATATATATATATATATATATATATATATATATATAGAG
Organism: Euprymna scolopes; assembly: GCF_053919585.1. NCBI lineage: Eukaryota > Metazoa > Mollusca > Cephalopoda > Sepiida > Sepiolidae > Euprymna > Euprymna scolopes. Next base: position 142,237,543 of record NC_136495.1, on the reverse strand, counting down.
AGAGAGAGAGAGAGAGAGAGAGAGAGAGAGACAGGAAACATAACTGTTGATATTTCTTACCGCTAAACAGTATAGAATAAAATCAGATTATCTACGATATATATTTTATAGGTTAGAACATTATGATTTACAGTAGATGCGAGTTTGCATGTCCGGCAATTTAAGGTGAAGAGTACGTATGTGAAGGGTCTTTTGATTACAACATTTTTAAAAGAAAATTTTAGTGTAAGTTTTATATGAACGTGATGACGTTCAACGCTGTTTGATGAAGATTTTTTCGTGGCTCAATCAAGAAATAGAAATTTCTTTAAATCATAGAAATCTTAAATAAATACGTGTAAAAATGGCCGTCTATTTTTTTAGATCCCATTTCCTTAAAAAATATATATCAATACATTTAATTTCTCATTGTATCTTTCGTAGGTTATATCAGTTAAAACGAAGTGCATTAACCATGTTTATCTGCAATACTATTTACATAAACGGGTTTTCTCATATATTTCTAAAAGTAAAAATAAATTATCAAAGGGAATACGCATTGTGATTTCACTGATTATATTCAAATGCATCTTGTGAGTGCTGGCATTGTAAAAATGTCATTGAGTGCGTTTTACTACGTACTTAAACACCGCATGTAATGATCGTATATATGCAAATACATATATCCAAAGACATTTCCATTTTAATCAAGTTTACCTTTTATCCGCCTTTGTTCAAAAGCTGGGTTCAGTCAGTGCAATCAATTGATGAGATTTCATATCGATTTCTTTATAGTTGGATATTTATTTCAATTCCATTGCTCTTAGTGTGTAACTTATTGATATGAGAAATTAATTTTCTTTTCTTTCTCGGTTTGAATTTTTTCCATGCAACTTTTTTCTTGGTATAATATTATGCTTTTCTATTGAGTTGTTTAAAGCAATGATCTTGTTTAAACTTCAATAAAATTAACGGTTTAATTTACGTTCATAAAATATCAAAATACAAATAATAAAATGCTTAAACTAACGTTATTAAATGTTGTGTTTACAAACTGATTATATATATATATGTATATATATAAATATATATATATACACACAAAATATATATATACACAATATATATATATACACACAATATATATATATACACACACATATATATATATATACACACACATATATATATATATATTTATATATATATATATATATATATATATATATATATATACATACATGAGAGCAAGTAGACTTATGATATTGCGTATTGAGCTTTTTTTAATTCGGTTGGGATGAAATTTTCTATATACAAATACTGTTATTTATATTAGATTGAAGTTTACCGTTGCGTATATCAGGTAAACATTACATCCCTTTGTTTTCATTAATTATATAAATATATATATATATATATATATATATATATATATATATCCCACTATAAATATATATGTATTTATAAATATCGAATACATTTGTTTATTTATGTGTGTGTAAATGTATTGTTTATTTATGTGTGTGTAAATATATTCTTATTGGAACGCAACGATTGTTGACTTTTAGATAAGAAACATTGATTATTGATATGAAATGTTTCTTTTAATATTATTAGGCTTTTTTGAGTTGAATTTTTCCATATAAATTTTTCCATATAAATTTGATAAAAACGGGATTGAAATGAAGCAGGTTGCGGCATCGGGGTATGATTTTCTACAACCATAATTTATTTTAATAATAGTTTTTATATTAGTTTTGAGTTTGACTGTGTATAGAAAGACGTTAGTGAACGTTCCTGTTAAGTGGCATATACGTTATAAAACATTAAAACAGTTGCTGTAAGATGAATTAAACAACACGTGTAATTAAGGTGTGAAAGAATAAAATCTTACTAACGTATTTTTTTTAAATAATAATAAAAAAAATAGTTTTAAGGTGTATGCATACAATAACCATGTCAAACTGTAAGTTTGAAATACAATGGTGTAATCTTAGAAGACGTTTCAAAAATATAAATAGTGATGATTTTATCTGCGGATATTTATAGTACTTTATGCTCTTATATAAATTATGGGCCAGGTTCGGTGATCAAAGACTTTACTTGGAGCTGTGTCATACGTTGTTGGGTTAAAACTGTTTAGCAGGTGTTTATTTTCGCGGAAATGAATCTAGTAAAGATTTTACTTCTTGAAGTACTCTCTTATTTTGACTGAGATCTGCTGATAATAGACAGTATATTGCACAGGTTTAATTAAATATAATATGACAGTGTGCTAACGTAGAAATATCGTGGTATAGTACCTTTTATAAGAGGTTAAGATATAAAGTATCAAGAAAATTGCAAAATATTTCGGACGTAGGTATAACCAGTAGAGAGAATGCAACGATCTCAACTATCAGAATAAAATAAATGGTTCCTCTATCCTAATTATAAAGCTGGAATTACCCTTATGTTTTTTTTTATATTTTACTCCAATTATATTTGCAAGTCTAATGCAAGCGCATAATCCACTCTAGGACTCTTCAGGTTTATGCGCGAATTTAGTGGTTGTTTATCGTTTTTAACTACTAGCATATAAAAACGACAAACAACCACAAAATTCGCGTGAACCTGAAGAGTCCTAGAGTGGAGGAAACGCGGAATATTCAGTGTAGCTTAATCGCCATATATATTTTATACATTACTAACTAGCTCTACCTACGAATTGAAACTTTTGAAGTAAATACTAAAAGTTTACGCATAAATCTATAGTTTCGTACATTAATTTTATGTGAGTAAATTAAGTAGTTATATATATATATATATATATATATATATATATTACTAAACCCACTTTTTTGTTGTTTTTTGATTTTTACCGTTATTGGATATTTTATCCTTTACCAGACTAGCCATTTACGTGCAATCACCATTTTCGTCACCCTATCCCCCCCAATTCACTATTTGTTACCAAGTAAGATATATGACTTACTTGTAGTTTCATTAAATACATTTAAAAGCAAAATCCGATCACGCATTTTGCTAAATCCTACCCTCTGATGAGAAGGAAAGTATTTCTTCGAAACTCCGCGGATTTCCTTTTAAAATTAAATATGTTGTTAACTCTTTTTCAAAGTTCTTTAAACATGTTTTATTAACTACTTGCTCTTATATATATATATATATATATATATATATATATATATATATATATATATATTAAGAGAGAAAGACGAGAAAGGGAAATTGGTATGTATAGCTATGTCAACAGATAATATCACACACACATTATTTCACAGATTTGGAATGAGAAATATTTGTACGAATTTGTGCGAGATGAAAGATAAAACGAAAGATGTATATATATTTATATATATATATATATATATATTCCCGACGACTGCTGGAAAACCGCCTTTGTGGTACCAGTCTTTAAGAATTCTGGTGAAAGAACTGACTCACTAAATTATCGCCCCATTAGCCTCCTCCCGCTTTTCGCCAAAATATTTGAGTCCTTAGTTAATCAAGCCCTAGTCCAGCACCTAACAGCTGCTTAAATCATGACTGACAAACAATATGGATTCAGACAAGCCCGTTTAACAGCAGATATCTTTACTGTAGTTTCTGAACGTATATACCGTTCATTGGATAACACAGGGGAGGGTAGAGCGGTGGTCCTTGATATATCTAAGGCTTTTGACAGGGTATGGCACGATGGTCTTCTAAGGAAAATCATATCATATGGAATCACTGGAAGAATTCATAATGTAATTAAATCCTTCTTAAGTAATAGAAAAATCAAAGTCGTCCTCGACGATCGTACATCCAAACAATATGACATATATGCGGGAGTACCTCAGGGGTCTATCCTTGGACCTCTATTATTCCTGATATTCATAAATGACCTCCCTGATAAAATTGTTTCGGAGATGGGTATATTTGCCGATGACACCACTGTCTATAACAGATATGAGGGGAAAACAAATGAACACATATCCAAGGAAATGGCAGAAACACTAGAGGATCACCTCCAATCCGTAGTGGAATGGGGATAAAAATGGTTGGTCACATTCAATGCTGCTAAGACTAAGCGTGTTTCCTTCAATAACCACAAGGAACCTCCTCTACCACCAATAGCAATGGCCAAGAATACATTGCCTGAAAGTACTTCTTTTAAACTCCTCGGCCTTACGTTTACAGGGAATATGAACTGGAATAGATACATTGAGAGCATTGCCAAGGCTGCTGCAAGGAAGGCTATTTCCTTCTACCGTGCGAGAAAACTACTTACGCCTGACAGTATCCTATACCTCTATAAGTCAACCATTCGCCCATGTATGGAGTACTGTTGTCACATCTGGGCTGGTGCATCTGCTGCTTGTCTCTCGCTCCTAGACAGGGTTCAAAAGAGAGTCGCCAACCTGATAGGTCCTGAATTGTCATCTAGGCTTCAGCCTCTGTCCCATCGACGAGATGTTGCATCCCTCTGCCTGTTCTACAAATACTTTAATGGCGAATGCTCTGACGAACTGCAAACACTTGTACCTCCCCGACGTAGCTACCCCCGACAAACCCGACAAGCTACTAAGTCTCATCATTTTACAGTAGAGATCTCTAGGTGCAAGAAAGCCTTTTACTCCAATAGTTTCTTCCCCAGAACTGCGGGTCTTTGGAACTCCCTTCCGGGATTCTGCTTTCCCAACTGCAATGATATGCAGAAGTTCAAGTGTAATGTTAACAAACATCTTTCTACTCTTCTCCCATCATAATGACCCCGCTAATTAAGACCCTGATAGTAGCCCCCTGCTTCAGAGTGGCACTGTGCCTTGTTTGGGGTGAAAATTGAATAATATATATATATATATATATATATATATATATATATATATATATATTAGCAAGCCGGTCAGCATTGGCCAGTCGTAAAATACGTTTAAATATGATATTTTGATTAATGCAGATTTTGTATTTCGTATTATTTTATACTGGACACAATGATTTAAAAATAAACAAAAAAAAAATCGTGCGCCGCAACGAGGAACGAAACCGAAACTTAGATTACGATTTCCTTTAACGTAAATGCCTGAGCTATTAAGACGTATGCTGCAAAGTTAAATGTAAAATCTGAACCTTTAGCTATTACGTTACGCATGCATATTCCTAATGCCGTCGTTCACCCATTTCCATGGGAAATTCTACTTCTTTAATTTTCCTACATTTTCACACATTATTTGAGGCTTCAACGCAAATATAATGTTTCGCATTTGTTCGAATACTCTACGTATAAAGTTTCGTAAGTTTCGTAAGATTTTCGTAAGAAAAACTTTATAAACAAATAAATAGGCCCATACATAAATATATATACAAAATCGTCTGGTGTATTTAACATTTTTACGCAAATATTCCGCAAGTATAAATCATGTTTACCATATATGATCATCCTATGAGAAAATCGAAAACAACTAAGGGGAAATTACTTAAAATTAATGTTTAAAAAATATGAAGATTGCCTGGATTTTTTGCAGATGAATTCAATTCAACGGCATATATATTACAAAGCTGTATTTCAATTTTAATATAATAAAAGGCAAAATTAACAGGAGAGTGTATGTATGTTCGCATCCGGGTTCTCGCGCCTGTAAGATTCCACGAGGAGCTTTCGCATGCTTTCCAGCTCGTAATATCTCAGATTAGCAAACGGACACAATCTCTATCTTTCCTTTTAACGATTTGGAGAAAATCCAAACCGTGCCGTTGTCTCTTTGTTTATAATAAATCTATACTATTCGAACGAGGTGGGATCGCTTCACTTAAGTTAATTGGTCCTTGGTCAATGCAGGGGAAACTTTTTTATACTGAGAAAATTACTACTTAGGGGAGGGTAATGCTCGAGTTTTCCGTTTCTGGGGAGAGCTAGTTTTCCTCCACATTAAAAACGATTGTGTGTCTAATTTCCTTTCGGGAAGAAGCAAAAAATACTACGACAGAAAACGGGATTCTTACATGGCCAGGTATAAAAGAAATATTCATTTTTGCGCATGCGTAGCGACGCCTATGATTATCAAGTTGATTAAACAACTCATTGTATTCACTATCTTCTTTACCCTAATGGTTAGCGTGGAAGACTTATTACTCTACGATTTCGATCCAACCTCTCTCTAGCTTTTTTTTCTTGTTATTATTTCGTCTTGTGCCATGTCCTCCACCTGGCTAAAAGTTAATAACTTACTTAATGAATTCACTATCCGTTGGTTAGCGTGGAACACTAATTACCCACCTCTATCAAAATCATATTTTTTTTTAGTTTTGAACCACGGATAAGCCATTGTTAACCTCCTTTAATCCTTGTGCCAATGACTTCCTCGCTAGTTTTCAATAAATAGATAAAAGGGTGTTCAATATAAATATCAACACACACACACACAAAAAAACAAAGAAATTCATATATATATATAATATATATAATATATATATATAATATATTTATATAATATATATATATATATATGTATATATATATATATATATATATACTAGATGTATCCGGCCACACCTTGCCATGGCTCAGTTTATAACCATGTATCACAAAAAACAAAAATCAGACAACATAGATATGTCTTATACTTATTTTTTCAATATTTGTGAATACACAATATTTTAAGGTGCCCCTTGTTTCTGCGCAGATGTAGAGATTGTCTGATGTTCGACTGTAGAACACGCAACATATAGTTCTCCATGTGAGAAGCAATAATAATGTAAGTCAGAAAATGTAAAAATTGTGCCTGAATCTTGTTAATATTTATTGCAAATGCCAAGGGAATTGTCAAATGTAATATTTTAAGTTTAAATGGTATATCTGTAAAATCATTCAATGCACATGCACTGCCCGTTCCTCCCGAGAGTGATAGAGGGGAAAACATGAGGATTTAATTTTACTTGAAACATGTATGGTATCACGCACTGCAAAAATCTCGTATCGTACAAAAATTAGCCGATTGTCTTTTTGTACCTATGTATCGTCTTTTATCCAAAATGAATCGATGGAAAAATTGAAAAGAACACTGTTTAAAGAGTAAATCAACCCAGTAAGTGGGAGACCAATGATAATTCAGAATAAAAACAACAAAACAAAAAACGGGTACACATGTTGAAGGATATTTTTTATAAAGTGGAAATAGTTTAGTAGACTGTTGTTTTTTACTCAAATAAAATTTATTGCTTTCAAATATTATTAATGACAATAATCGTAAACCTTTTAGTGCTTTTTTTAATGTTGCAATATTCCGAAATCGAAATACGGATTTCCAAGTGAAACCAATATTATCTATTGAATATGCCACAGTAATAAAAATAGCCAAAACTTACGAATAAACAATAAAAGAGAAATTAATGATTAAAGGAAATAGCCATCATAATGTCACATGTCACGTGACAAAATAAACATAGCTGAACTAATTTTTACGTGTAATTATGAAAGACCGAAAAATGTTTTTAAAATTAAATATCAACTTTTCGGTTGGCCTATTTCATTACAAAAAGGAGGAGGAAACCCTATACAATGGGCATCCCGTATATATATTTTTTGTATGCTTGCATAATTTTACCCGGATCATTGGGATTTTCCTCAATTATGGTTCGGGCTCGACAGGCAAGAAAATAAGAGACGCAGACGAATTTTAAAACAAACAAACAAGAAAAAATAGAAATACAATAAATAAAAAATAACAAAAAGCTACTCTAAATTTATTGAATATAAATATATATATATATATATATATATATATATGTATATATATATATATATATATATATATGCATATATATACACATATATATATGAACACTGTTTAAAGAGTAAACCAACCCAGTAAGTGGGAGACCAATGATAATTTAGAATAAAAACAACAAAACAAAAAATGGGTACACATGTTGAAGGATATTTTTTATAAAGTGGAAATAGTTTAGTAGACTGTTGTTTTTTACTCAAATAAAATTTATTGCTTTCAAATATTATTAATGACAATAATCGTAAACCTTTTAGTGCTTTTTTTAATGTTGCAATATTCCGAAATCGAAATATGGATTTCCAAGTGAAACCAATATTATCTATTGAATATGCCACAGTAATAAAAATAGCCAAAACTTACGAATAAACGATAAAAGAGAAATTAATGATTAAAGGAAATAGCCATCATAATGTCACATGTCACGTGACAAAATAAACATAGCTGAACTAATTTTTACGTGTAATTATGAAAGACCGAAAAATGTTTTTTAAATTAAATATCAACTTTTCGGTTGGCCGATTTCATTACAAAAAGGAGGAGGAAACCCTATACAATGGGCATCCCGTATATATATTTTTGGTACGCTTGCATAATTTGACCCGGATCGTTGGGATTTTCTCATTTATGGTTCGGGCTCGACAGGCAGGAAAGTAAGAGACGCAGACGAATTTTAAAACAAACAAACCAGAAAAAATAGAAATAAAATAAATAAAAAATAAAAAAAGCTACTCTAAATTTATTGAATATAAATATATATAAATATATATATGTATATATATAAACATATATATACATATATATATAGACTCCTCAAGAAAAACTTGCATTTTGTATTGTTTATATACTTTTATTATTTTGCAATTTTTATATGAATGAAATTTGTTTTTGTTTTTTCAAGAATTGTGAATTTTACCATAAATTAAAGGTCAAAGTTGTTTTTCAAGAAAACTTACATTGTTTTCTAAGGAAAATTCGCAGTAAACGTTCATCTTTGAAAAGAGAACGTTTATTTAAAAATATGATGAATGCCTTATATAAAAACTGTAAATAGTTAGGTGAAAGTAGAGAAAAGTTTGATTTATTTTCAATAGAATGTACAAAATATTTTTGTCATCAGATGTTAAGAACATAAGCAGAAAAATACCCCAATCATTAATTTATCATGCAAAAAGGAAAATAAAATTTTGATTCAGTGTTTCAGCATTTGAACAACGCTCGGCTGAATCCTGGGGTAGCCGGTTGAACACTAACCATAATTAAAATCCCGAGGATTCGGGTGAAATTCTGCATGAGTTCTATTTTTTTTTTTGGTTCTTGTTCAATTTTTAGAGTAGAGTCTCAGTACTTGTAGACTGCCAAATTTAACCAAAATGCAAAAAATCAACAATTAAAGAATTTTAATAAGTCCTAGTTCACCAATCCTTATTGGAAACACTCAAGGCTTTCAAACAAAATTATTGCCAGTGTGTTTCGGAGAGTTTCTATTTGTCATCTTTTTTCAATATTTTAAGCGGATTTGACACCCAGCTACCAGGTTTGTAGGGGTCCCTTTGTTTCTAATATAAAGTAAGTAGATCTAGATGTTTATAACTTACGATAAAACTTGATATGCACTGTTTTACGGTTGTTGTAAAAATGGAACGGAAATTTAAATTTCGTTCCGTTTTTTATATTTTCTTTTCAACTGTGCCCCACAAACGAATGTAATCAAATGTATAACATTAACAACTGTAACCTTTATATATGAAAAACGAAAGATTAAAAAATAATTAAAAAACGAAAGGGAAATAAGTAGAGTTTTAAACGGAAAGGATTTGTTATATAATTTTTATTATTTTTTTTACATTAACTATGTTTATTACTAGACCGTAGCTGGACCCAAAACTTCCTTTTGGTGATGTAACGTGACGGCGGGCGGTGAAAAAAAGATTCCCCCCCCAAAAAAAATCTCCACATTGTTACAAAACACAAACAAACACTATATATAGAAACCCGCATGAGTACGATGAAATTATTATACTAAAATGTCCAAGCACTCCGTCCAGTGGTTATTTAGATTATCAATTACGAGCATACCAAGAGTTTCATCCACACACACACACATATATATATATATATATATATATATATATATATATATATATATATATATATATATGTGTGTGTGTGTGTGTGTGTGTGTGTCTGTGTGTGTGTTGTGTACTAGCAGGGGCGTCCGGATAACCCCGTCGTAAAATACGCTTAAATATTATTTTCTTATGTCTGGGTTTCTTTTTCTAGTTTTACTAGATTTATTTATTTCATATATTTCTTTATATTTTTAAACTCGCTGTATTTTGTCAAGATTTCTGTATATATTTTTACATTTCTGATTTTTAAAGTAATAAAAAATAGTAGTTACATCAGTAAGAACCGAAACCGAAGTATTCAAAACTAGGGACGTTACAAGTGCACCGAAATTACACGCATGTGAACTGATTAAAAATTATAATTAATCGATTAATGTACAAAATGTTTGACATTTTTGCAATTTTGACCAATTTTTCCACTCCTTAAAACTATTTTACTGGCTAAAGACTCACACGAAAAACGATTCGTAAACAATACACTAATTGTAGTCCCCGAGCGCCGTTCTCTGACTTTTAGTTTTTTTGGGGAAATAAGTTTTAAAATATAGACATACAGACAGACATATAACATTTCAATATATAATATCTTTGTATAAAGACATATCGCCTTTATATATATATATATATATATATATATATACTATCATGGGTGCCCGGCGTTGCCCGGGTTTTTGGAGATGTGTGCTGAGCAAAAAAAACAAACAAACAAAAAAACGGTATTTTTTTTTAAAATTTACCCCCATTATGACCCCTTAACATTTACTGCTTTGAGATCAAATGAATTTATTAAGTTAGATCCATGATCACGGACCCTATATCTGAAATTTCAAGTGTTTAAACCCAAAATGATTTGAGGATATTGGTAGAGTTCTCAATGGGCAAATCGTTGACTTTGACCATTTATTACCCAAATTTCCGGCCGAAATGTTTCCAAATCTCAGTACCCTGTATATAAAATTTCGAGTCTGTAGAGTAAAAATTGACAGAGTTATTGCGTAGGGAAATGTACACACAAAGACAGACACATAGACAGACACACATACAGTTCACTATATATATATATATGTATATATTATATATATATATATATATATAATGAGAAGAGGTAAATCGATATTTAAAAAAATGAAAATAAGTGCTTAATACTGCAGTAAAGTAATATGTGTTTTATTTATTACCGTTTTTATTACCGTTTTGACTGGTGCAGTTCTTGTAATTCAACATGCTCTCCTGTTCTCAGTATAATAAATATGTATTACTGTGAAGTCTGATAAAAAATTATCAGATCGTTAACATGACTCGGTAATGGAACCATGGTTAACCGAGCGGATTAAAACCGGTAAAAATAAGCTTTGTGGAAGACTTGATTATATTTTGTTGCATTATCAACTTATTTTGGCAACACAATATGGTTTCAAGAGTAAAAATCTTCAGCCAAAAACATACATTGATTACTTAATACAACCATCGATTTATGTAAATAGAATTGTAGACATTGACAAAGGAAAGCAAGCGGAAATTGCTTGTTACTTTACCATTGTTCAATGTTGGGAGATTAAATTTCATTTTCTCCGAACTCGGGGAATGCTAAGCACAAAGGAGGTGTCTCTTCAGATCCAAACAGTAGTTAGTCATCATGACAGCGTCTCATTGACCCAGATCAGATGTCTAAGCAGAGGACGCTCAAGCATGCCAGCTTTTGACTTTTCCAATGATCATCCTTTAAAAAAGTCTATTCGGCCCCCTTTCACCAGATGATCGTTGATGATGTTTCTTTATTTATAAGGCGGTCCTGGATATGATCTTAAACTATATCCGATGGAGAGGCCCCAGCTTGTGGGATTTGGGGAGTGTGGAGCCACCCTTTAATTGCCATTGCTCCCAGATCAACTCTGACCCGGATTGGTAGTATCTGTTAGGGGCCCAACTATGGGTTAAATAGAAACCAACTTGAAAAAAAAAATATATTCTATAAAAAAAATGTTCTTTAAAATCACTGGATTCGGCATTAAATAACCTGAAAAGGGTTGATATGCCGTAAAACAACAAACCAACCAACCAACCTTTATATATAAGACACCAATTTCTCCCGCACAATTTACTCAAAATCCGAGTTATTCCGCACCAAATGTGTGTAAAATTCGAAGTTTTATGACTTTAAACTGATGTCCTTTCCATAAACACCCCAAAACATAGAAGATGAAAACTGTCTTTCATTAAAACTAACATTTTCAATGAAAACAATTATTTGGCATGGAATTGTATACCCCAACATACTTTTCCTTTTATGTTCCACGCATGTACACATATGTAAATGTAGAGAAAAAACGTACGAACCGACATCTTTCCATCGCTACAAGACTTACGCTAATGGAGCATCGGTAATGTAAATGTTATATTGATCGATTTAGATCTGTTCTCAAGTAAGTGAAAAAATAACGCAGAAAACAAACGTGTTGTTTACTAGTTTAATCTTTCAACAACACTTCACCAATTCAATACAAATAGTTTTTCTTCTAGGTTTGTTTGGGGGGAAAGATATAGGTTTTTATTACATAACGTTCAAGGTAAAAACACTGAGTGCATTAGTAGTGTAAAGCCAGTAAACATTTATGCGGTGAAGCGGAAATATTTATACAGTACAGACAGGAAATATTTAAACAGTGAAGACAGGAAATATTTATACGGTGAACACACGGAATATTTATATGGTGAAACAGGAAATATTTATACGGTGAAGACAGGATATATTAATACGGTGAAGACAGAAAATATTTATACAGAGCAGCGAGATATGGAGAGTAAGTTATACTAAAATTATTCAAATTGATTACATGTTATAAGCAGTAGGAACTTTGTCTTCGTGCCTATTGACTTGAAATACGTTTCGGTCGATTTTTATGATATTTCACACAAATGGTAATTGATATGCCTGTCAGTGTACTAGGAGAAGTTTGTATCGGGATGTCTCAATTAAGAATCGATAATCGATAATCAAAATTTTTCAATGAATCAGAGGCAGGCAATTTTGACCAGGAATAACATTTCATACAACTTTTTAAAACAGGTGCATTTGAGAAGTCTTATTATCACACAATTCGAAATACCCGAAATATAAAATAAACAGTTGTTTTTGTTTTGTTTTTGTTTTTTGTATGAGAGAATGGAGCGTTTGAAATCCTTGTTTCTATTTGAAAAACGATTTTACATGATGCTTGACTTTTTCATATTAAACTTAAAATCAAGAAATTATTAGAGCACAAAAAGACGAGACATATAAAATCAACATAAAGTTTTTTGACATGATATAGACGCGTTTGAATTACTCTTTCTGGTTAGATATCATTGGAAGTGTGGTTCGTGACTTTTGAAATCCAACCTTTTATTCAAATTATTATATATATAAAATATATATATAATCAACAGTATGTGATCTACAGTGAAATATAGACTTATATATATTGTTGACTTAGTCATAGTAAGACCCATGTGAGCTTTCTCCTGGTGCACCGCGAGTTGCTTGAAAAAAAAGCGATTACATTGACTGCGATGAAATTAAATATAGTAGTGTTTTACATTCCATGAATATCATTATATCCTGGGCAACTTTGGGTCATTCAGCTCATAAAATAAGTGTTTTAAGTGTTTCCTTTTCAGATTAAATAAGTTTTTAAGTATTTTTCAAAGTGTTTTTAACATGTTTTATTACGTATTTCTCTTATATATATATATATATATATATAAGAGAAAAGTTATATATTTATGTGTATATATATATAACATGAGATATATATATATATATATATACATAACATCAATTTAATATATATATATGTATATATATACATATATATACATACATACATACACACATATATATATATATATATATATATATATATATATATATATATATATATACATACATACATATATATAACATCAGATAATTTATTGGAAAATATTTATATTGTGAGAAAAATTACATATTGAACAGTTAATAATGTTGGCATAAAATGGACTTCATGAAATAGGTTGATTAATTAAATTTCACTCCCGTCAGTCCAGGGAGGTGCATACGCAAAATAAAATAAAAATAAAAGAAGGTCTGTACTGTTGTATCAGTTTTGAATTATACAAACTAACAGATATGGTGGCCGATATCTTTTTGGTTTCCCGAAGGTATTTGGAGATGTATTGTATTATAAGTGACCCTCGGAAGCAAGAAGAAGTTATTAGCATGATTTGTGGACTCGGACGAGTAATAGGTTAACTAGTGTCATGAAATCAACAAAAAAAACATTTCCTTCCCCGAGTGAGAATGATGGGGGACTGAAGGGATAAAACCTTAAGTACAATGCGAAATATTCATAAAATGTCCTTATCATCCACCTTCATTTTTTTCAACATCCCATCTTCCAGAATGTGACTGATAGATAAAAGCTATTTAATTTTCTGAAAAAAAGTATTGTCAAAATTCTCGCGTGAGCTTTATATATTGTTTGAAATATTATTTTCGAAAAATATATTTACACCGTCACTTTTGTCGTTGTCTGTATATTAGTAAATAAACATCTACTTTCACGAAAAATAGATGACTGCCACGCGGATAGATCGAATCGAACGAAGACAGAAAAAATCTAGAAAGGCAGCCAAGGTAATTTGGTAAATAAATAATAGATTAGATTTTAGCTTTGCCCATAAGTTTGTCAATTAACCCAGCAAGACACATGAATAATTCAAACGGATTTTCTTACTTATTGTGTTCTCTTGTTTGTTGTTTACACGTCTCTGTTTTATTTTATTTTAGTTTCTGTTTTACTCTGCCTAATTTGATGGTTGGGTTAGAAGTTGCATTGGCTTTACTTCTCAGAGAAATACACAATCAGCCACTAAAATGACAGATCACATACCTGAACCAAAAAAGCTTCTTCAATCTCAATTTTTAATTTACAAAAGGATCTCTTTTTATTCATGTAGTTTTCCATCATTGCTCTGATAATAAATTTATTTCCAATATAAAAACACCTTACGCCAAGAATTATCCGTGCGTTTAGTAGTGTAATGTATGTTTTTTTATAGGAAATCTAAAAGAAAGTATTGGATCTTTTAGAAGTATATTTTAAATGATATTATTTATTTTGAATTCCAATGCAAGTATCACTTCGAAATGAATAGGAAGACGTAGGAAAATATATTAATGAAAAAACATACGGAAACACTAAAATATTAATATTCCGTTATATTTTGTAAAACTCCTCGGCCATAATGATTATGACATCTAATGGGATATGACAACAATTGATATTTTTATGCTAAGAAAATGAGAAACACTTTCCGAAGGCTTGTTTTTATATACAATGTTTTTTTATTAGGACATAAGCAATTATATAACAAAACTTCGTTTAATTCAATATTGCCCCCAATCCTTTCATAGTACAGGGTGTCAATATCCATGACAATTAGAGCCGATGGCTTTATACTTGGTGGGGGATGGAACTTTAGTAAGAAAAATATTGATAAAAAAATAAATGTGAAGTAGGGAAAATAAAAACCTTCATTGTACATTTTTTTATTTTATTTTGCACTTCTAATAATTCCTTTTTTCTTTAGTGCATATTGGTATTCATATCAAAACCCCTCTTTATAATTTATTGAAAAAAAAAATTAAAAAATGCATATATAGCTTGTGGAATTGCACTTACTAGCAAAAGATCTAGCTAATTGGCACACTCATTTAAACATTATTTTTTTTTTACATAGGAAATACCACTTATCAAGAGGTCACTCAAGGATAAGGGTTAAAGAGTGTACGGTAGAAATTGGACAATATTGTAACCGTTAGTAGTGGAGATTCGGTAAATTTGTTAACTTATATGGAACGGCTCATCAAAAACTTGTTTACGTTAGACTTGAACACAACCATATTGCAGGCAACTGGAAAGCAAAAAAAAAACGGAAGACAATTACATAGTCGTGCAGTTCTTAGAAAGAAGCTCTGTTCATGGAATCTACGCTTACGTTTAGGCACAGATAAAGAGTGGGGGAAACTAGGGATAGTGTTGTCTGCTAGACAGGTGTTTCTTGTGAAAGTTTGGCGCGGGGGGACCATAGAATGGAGCTCAGTCGATCACCTGTCATTAAAATAAAGATAAAGCAGAGACAAACTGGCAACATCTCTTCTGTGAGAAAGAGGTTTCAGAGAAGAGAAAAGGATATCCCCCACAAATTAAGTCCCTATTATATTTTTCGGTTTTATACTGAAATAATCACCTTTAGTTAACTATTACATGTAATTATATTCATGCATATATTCTACATGATTTATAATGTCATAATATTTGCGTAAAAAGTGTATAGTAAACACAAAATTGTGTCAATATATATCTGTGTATACGTGTATATTTTGGTTTAGCAAATTTTGCCTACGAAACTCTTCCTAGAGTTTTTGGTCAACAGACATGAAACGTCATATATAAGGTACTTGAATGTATACAAAAATGTAGATGTGTGTTTGCCTGAAAAAGTCGGTGCAAAAGTGTGAAATTTTAAAAAAATGAAATTTGCCTGATGAAGGGGGAACGCCGGCATTACGAATGCATAACGTAGTTGATATTGGTGTATGTTTTAATTTTTAGCCTTGCAATATCCATGTTTTCATAGCCACGCCATTGACGACAGAGGAACAATAAATCGTGATCTGAACGTTTTGGTTTCCATTCTCGGTGGTGGCGCATGAGTTTTTTTTTATATACTTTTTTAATCGTTACTATATATTCCATCCAGTCTATCTATCTATCTATCTATCTATCTATAAATCTATAAATATGAAAAGGTATGCCTGTCTTTTCTCTATTATAGTTAAGGAAGATAATTATACAGGAAGGCATTGCTTTACATATTCACACTGTTCAATATATACATATGCACATACCCCTATGAACAGTACATGGTGAGAAGAGAGGAAGGGCGTTCCAGTGAGAAATATAGAGACCGTGCGCAATATTTGTAAGAGATGCATATTCAGAAAACTATAATAGATAACTATTATATTATGGACCTTAAATATATATAATAAATTATAAATATTAATAATTATGTTGTATCTACAAGCATTAACTACTGGTGGGGAAATTCCCACCTCCTTATTTGGCAGGACCTTATTCCGGCCAGCGTATATTGGCATGAGAGACAAGAGAAATTAACACATACACAACCACATGCAGACAATGTATTAAGCAATTAATGCAGTAGACGTCGTGAATATTGCATGCTACTAGTTGATTCTTTTACTATTTTTGTTTTCGAGAAAAGGGCCAGCGTTAGACCTCTTTAAGGCACTTATAATTATGCATAATAATAATTAAACCCAGAGAAACTAGCAATTATCAGTACAACAAGTTACATTTGAATCCATTTGCTAGGATGTTAGACACATACAAACACATATGTATGCATATATATATATATATATACATATATATATATACATATATACATATATACATAGAGAAAGATAGGGAGAGAGAAATATGCATAGCGAAAAAGCGAGAAAACATAGTAATTATAAAAGGTAATCTAATGTGCTTTTAAATATCATTAGGTTCGATAATAAAGTAAAATATTGTTTCGAAGTCAGTTTACGTATGGATCACAAGGTTTCACATGTATAAAAATTTGACCATACACAGAAAATATTAGGTTGTATGTAAATAGTAATGTTATATATTTTGGCACATAGGCAAAGTCTACATTTTCAGAGAATGTACTTAATTTTAATTAAAATAAGAACATATATAGAGGATATTAAGGCGGGGTAAAATACCGGTACTTTATTTATTCTTGGAAATAATCACATATATTAAAATATGGGTAATAATATATATTTTATGAAATTTTGTAAACGCACACTTACACACGAGTGCACACCCACCAATACACATACACACGCTTATATAAAAATATAAATACGATTATTTAGAAGAAGTGTTTCAGTTTTCAATACATATCTATACAATACCTACTTACGATATAACCAGTGTAGAAATAATCGTTCAAATCAGTGGATCAATGCTAACCTCGACACAATTCCGAGGTCCCTTACTAATGTGTCTACTTTCAGCAACTTCGTACTAGACGGGAAATAAATTATATTTATGGATCAAGTGGTGGATAAAAAGAGTCAGCCGACATAGTAGTCGTCAACAGAAATACACTTGCATTTATAACATTTATGCATCGATTAAACATTAAAGGAATAAATCAGGTCGGGACTATAAATAAGTATTCCATGGTAAATATTAAATAAAGGTATATACGTATTTTCATAACTACGTAAACATACATAAAAAGTATAACGCATAATAATCAAATTACCAACGTACAAAATGGACTAAAAATAAGAGAAATTAACTAGTGTCATATTTTTATGCAGTAAAGACGGCATTGACATCATCGAAAATTTGTTGGAACATTTTTGGGAATATTCCAGAGTGTATGAATACAAGGTTTTCACCGATTAATTCATTAGAATGAATTAAAATATCGAAGCAATAAATGTCAGGGCCGGTTCATAAAATATCCTGAGATTCTTTGAACCTATTCACTAAAATCTTTCCATATCCACACGAACCAACAGTACGTACTGCTGTTCGCCACTTGATTAATTCTTATATGAATGGATTAATGCTGCTATTATTTCATTGAAACAAATAGAGTGTTTCAATTAAACGTACTTAGGAGTTATAGATCATAAAAAACGGACCAAAATCGTCAACTTAGTATTTTTTTTTATATTAAAATACTCTTCTTGTTCATTTAATCGAAGCTTAGATTACTTGGACAAGACAAAGTCCAAAATCTACTTACTTATATTTTTAGCAAGCATGCATTTATCTACTTGGCATTGTCTGAATTTTTGATTAATTAAAAAAATATGTTTCCGTTTCACTGAAACTAATCAAATTAGATTACGCATTTAATGAATTTAGCATATTCAGTGTAATCATCAAATTTAGACTGCGATATTTTTCAAGACAAAATAACTGGTGATTATTGTTTCTCTGAATGATTGTGTTATAAGGAAACAGTATGTCATTGATTCTTACTATGCACATGTATACATACACACACACACATATATATATCGTGAGCCCCTCCATTGAAGATTCCCAAAAGGACGCAATATAAGTATCTGTAGGTATTTAATTATTTTTTGTAAAAAAAAATTAAAAAAATATATGATAGCCGCTTTAAGAAACTCGTTTCTTATCGTTGAGCACTTGCAGTTTAATTAATCGGTCACTTTAGCTCTTATGCATAGATCATGGTATAGCGATTAGATCACTGCCTGACGGACGAGATTTAAAACTAAAATGTTTAAATTCAACTAACTTTATTTCACGGGGTTAAAGGTAGCCGAATGGATATGGTCTTTGATAATCTAGCCAGATATGGCTCGTGTTGCCGAGTTCGAATTAGTCGCCTGGTGACAATCGTGACACCCTGCACTGAAGATTCCCGAAAGTATGAAACACTAGTGTCTGTAGTTATTAATTAATTAATTATTATAGTATAAAAATATACATCTGTATCTCTATATCTCTATCTCTCTCTATCTCTCTCTTGCCGCACTAATGAGATGTGAAACAGCGAAACAGTAATTTTATGTGGTTGACTATATATATATATATATATATATATATATATATATATATATATATATATCGGTGCGTTTATGAGAAATGTTAGAGCATAGAGATAACGAAGACAGTGTGTGTGCGTATATCCTTTCCAGAGTTATGCTTCCTTTTTATTATATACAAACATCTGACATTACGATGAATTCGAATGTCTGGTTTAATGAAAATGTCTACATCAGTGTCCTTTCGTTTTCTCTAGATAAGAATCGTGTTTGACAACATCTGAGCTTACATAACTTCAATTAATTTGCTATGAATATCGGTGACCCCCTAAGGTAGGATCACATCGCAACAAACACTTCATATTGGACATTTATTACGAGAAGGACAACATTTACAATTCCGCCCAGCTCCATGTAGACATTGCGTGCAAAAAAAGTATTTTGTCTTATTACATAAATCTGAGCCTTTAACTAAAATAAGTAACTGTTGGTTTATATTGACAGAGAGTCTAGAAAATAGGGTATGTGTATAAATAAACCGCGCAATTAGAAAAACGTCATGTTATTTTCATTCGTGTATTGATTACATAGTACATATATTTCTCTCTCAGACTCTCAATTCCTCCCTCTTTCTATCTTTCTCTTACTATATGTGTGTGCTTGTGTGGGTCCGCCTGTGTTTGCGAGCTGGTGTGTGAGCGTGTGTGTATCTGTTGCTATTATTGTGTGTGTGGTTTGTGTCCAGGACTTCAGGCTAACAGGAAAATGCATTAAAAAATAAGATCAGAAAATATAGTATATATATATATATATATATATATATATATATATATATATATATATATGTATACATATATATATACATATACATATATAAATATATATATAAATATATATATATATAAATATATATATATATATAAATATATATATATATATAAATATATATATATATATAAATATATATATATATATAAATATATATATATAAATATATATATATAAATATATATATATAAATATATATATATAAATATATATAAATATATATATATATATATATATTTATGTATGTGTGCATGTATGTACCTATTTACTATGCCTCCCCACGGGACAGAGTTAGACACCAGTATATATATATATATATATATATATATATATATATATATATATATATATATATATGTATATATACGTATATATATATTAATGTGTGCATGTATTTCTCTTCATGTATAAATGTATATTTACATATAGAAATAAATAAATACGTACACACACACTTATATATATATATATATATATATATATATATATATATATATATATATATATATATATCAGTTGAGTATTTTTTTTTGATACACAAACAATAGTGGCACCTTCTGTCTGTTCTTTCCCGATACATTTCCAAGTTGTTGGGTCAGTAATTTAACATTGAGCTCGAGTGTGAATATTAACTCAGCATATCTGGTAACGTTATCGACTATCATGTAAATTTGTCAATCACGTTATGAATTACCAATTTACAGATAGTACAATTATGTAGACAATCTCTAAAAATGTACAGATAGTACAATTATTGAGAAAGTCATTATAAAGTTCCAGGTAGTAGAATTATAGAGAAAACCCCTAATATTTTACAGATAGAACAATTATTGTAGAAAGTCTCTACAAATTTACAGATAGTACAGTTATTGAGAAAGTCCCTACAGTTTCCACAACACATTTCAGTGTAAGTATACCCACTCTTCTTTTGTATCAGTATGGGTAATAGTAAGACACTTTGTTGGAGTAGGTTTCTTTCGGACTATCAGAGTGCAGTTGGAGATAGCAAGCATTTTAGTTGGTGTTTTTCTACTAATATATACGTAAAATACTTTTTTGTATTAGTGTTGACTACTAAAGATTTGTAAATTAAGCTATATTTATTGTTATATTAAAAACTCCTTATATAAAGTTTTCTTTTAAGTCTAAATGTTAAAGCAATCCAATTGACATTTGGCTTGCACAGAAATACATGTTCCGGTCATTCAAGTAAATGTAATTTCTGCATAGACACATTCTCTGATTGAGTATTTTAAGACTTTAATGGCGTGACGTAGATTAAAGTAAATTGTTATCGCACATCGGTTTATTACATTTTAGTGATTTGTCGCTCGGATGTTTTAAATAAATGATACACCGTAGATTATAGTCATTTTTTCTATAGAAGAAATGGGTTTATTAAATGTTTTTCATCTTTATCATTGGGATTCCTTTTGTTACAATGAAGTAAATTATTATTATTATCATTATTATCATTATTATTATTATTATTATTATTATTATTATTATTATTATTGTTGTTGTTGTTTTTGTCGTTGTTGTTGTTTGTATGTTATGTTTGCTAAGCGTCGTTTATTTTGTTGAATGGAGATATGGTTTCGGAAGATAAGTTTAATTAGGGTTTGTTTAATATCGACAAATGCCGTGTAAAATAATTTGTAAGAAGAGAAGTTGCGTTGTCTTCAGGAAAGAATATTTTCATTATGGCTATTTTATATCTAACAGGACATTTACTTCTAATATTAAGGAATCTTATTTATCTACGAGGTTTTGTACAAGTATGTAATAATGCATCAGTATCGGCTTTTATTTCTATATCAGGAAGTAAATTATGTGATTTATATTTATTCCAGGTGTTAAATTCTCTGGTTCCAATCTGTAATATCAAATTATTTAAAATACATGTTTAATTATTGTTAACTTATCTAAGTTTTCCTTTATAAGCGTATGCCATCAGTAACGCTGAGTAAATCGAGAGGTTAGGAATGCACTTGCCAATTTTAATTTCCAGATTGGAATTAGAGAATTTGCTGAACAATGGGTCTAAAGCTGAATCTGTCGATACATGAACCTGATGGTGTAAAATGTCGTTATTGTTGTAGAAGAGTAACTGAGATGAATACATTTTGAGTGCGCTAAGAGTCAGATTATGTTTTTAATAATTATATCAACAGTTTAATATATGACGTCGTTTTAAAAAAAACAATTTCAAAATTCAGCAAAAGCGTATTTCAGCATTTCGTTGTATTCGATGAGGTACATCGAGCAATTTTTCGGATATGATAACATTTAACCTTTGGCGTAGAGATTGCGTAATAAATTTCTGGGCGTGTTTTGCCAGTTTGTTGTAAAGCTGTAATGTTTGAGATATAATAAACAAAATGTAATTTTAAGATGCATGTTTTTATTGTGTCTGTATAAATACATCCTGCAATTTACCCATAATTTCGCCAGCTTAAATCGAGCGGCATTATGCATTGTAGCCTTGCTTAGTTTGTTATGTTAATTTTTATTTTGTAAGTAGAATTTCTTGATGTTAATCTGCGTGTTTCAGATGTAATTTCTCTTAGTTCATTGTACTATTGTTAAGGGGGAATAAGATTAAATTATTGGATATATTGACTCATTTTATAGTTATACAGCATTATTTTTTTTTTGTGGAGTTGCCGGAGTTTAATGTTTAGTAGTAAAAAACGTGGCTGACAACTGATCATAAGTGTTAACGAATTCCTGATTACACAGTAAAAGAAATTTAAATTAGTGACCCGTATCCTGGAATGCAAGAATCGTAAAATATACAGAGAGAATTCCTCACTATTGTATTATGGGGCATATATGTAGTCAATGTTCGGAGCGTTACTAAATAACCCAACGATCAAATAGGTTTAGCAGCTTACGATTTACTTTTTTCTTTGATCACTCTTCATAGCGTGAGTTATGCAGACAGGTTCGCTACATGGGTAAAATTAAAAGATGATCCAATAGATATTACGTTACGCATGTGTGTGCTCATTAAACCTTCACCTGGCAAAGTATATACTTTTAATTTTCACATATCAGAAATATATTTTCCCGGCTAAACCACAGAAATATTCTCATGGGTTTGAAATCCTTATATCAAAATGTTCATGTCTGTAGACAAAAAAAAAAAACTGTCAAGAAAATTGCATAGGCAAATTTTTTAAAACAAATACCTGTACGCATACATAAATATATATAGAAAAACATGTGTGTTTACTATAAACTTTTTTATGCAAACAGTCCGCAAATATAAATCACGTAGAATAAAAGCACTAATATAATTACACGTAATAGGTCACTAAAGATAATGATCCCATGCGACAACCGAAAAAATATATAAGAGATTGAATAAAAATAAATGTTTAAAAGAATATGCAGCTTATCTCGAGTTTTTGCAGATAAATACAATTCCCCTGCCCATATCTAACAAAGTTGAATTTTCTTTTTACATAAGTAGAAAAAAGAGTTTTAATATGAATATGAATACAAAAAAAAACAAAATTCATGGGTTTATCTATATATATATATATGTATATATATATATATATATATATATATATATATATATCCACATGCAGATTATACAGGAAACAAATGTTCACACATATGCGTATAATACTATTTTTACACAAAATAACGTTATACGTGAATTTAAGTGTTATCGATAGTGAGTGTTCAAAAATACATTGAAAAGTCATTGCGTTCTGAAAAATAAGCATCAATTTTAGAGAGTTTTTAACCGATTGTAAAAAGGACTTATTCAACCTACTAAGTAGACAAAAATGTAGCTTAAAATGTATTTAATAACAATATCTGAGAATTGCAAAAGTCGAACTAACTTAGTCAAGTAAGTTAGACATCAGTGTACCGCATGTATCGAAAGCTACTCGAAGTAATATGTAATTTTCTTTGTAATAATATATATATATACATATATATATATATATATATATATATATATATATATATGATGGACACTACCGTCGATTACGACGCATGAGGTTCCGCCAGAACTAAGTTGCTCGAAAATCAACACAAATGATTTATTAATAGCTGTGACAGCTTGGTGAGTGACCAAGTACATTCTTGGTATTACTGCTGACCTCTTACGATGCAGGTGACTATCATAGGACAGCGTATACAACAGACCGCAGGTTTTTTAATCAGAGTTCTCTTTTCTTAGACGCATGTCTTTACGAAGACTGTGGGTGCATCTCTCCCAGTGAATTAATGTGCCCTAGATACCTACCTGAACTTTTTACGACTCGATACGGTACATAGAGCGCTTAACCTTCCCAAATGGTCACCCATCTGATACTGGTCAGGATTAACATTGCTTAACTTCTGTCATATGGCAGGAAACGGTGGGTGACGTAATTGTGGTATATCTATATATGAATATATATATATATATATATATGTATGTGTATGAGGGATGTATGTTTGTATGTATATATATCCGTCTATTACTCTATCCACCCATCTTTCTATATATGCATATATGTATATGTATATATTATATATATATATATATATATGTGTGTGTGTGTCTGTGTGTGTATGTCTGTGTGTGTACCTAAAACTGTGTCTCTGCGTAAGGTATGTATATACATATATACAACGACAACATATGTTACGAAGGGTGTCTAATAATTAATGGACCTGACCAGCTTCCAGCTGTCTGATTTATCTGAAATTTTGCAGGTGCAATAATTAATATCTCTGGCGGTTACGTGACAAATTAAAGATCGGAATTAATTGTGGTTTCTGTTTTACAGGTGTGTGAACTGAGTCATCTGCGAAATCGAGTCTGTTGAATGTCGAGCAGCGATCCGGATTTTGTATTTGAAAGGACGCACAGCGCAGGAAACTTTTTTATGAAATGAAAGAAACATGGTGATGATATGACCTTGTAAAACGCTGGCATCGTGAATTCAAACATGGCGGAAGTCTGTGGAAACAGTTCCTAGTCCTGGTCGCCCCCTTCTGCCATTGATGAGATATCTGTTCGTCAAGTGGAGGCTGACATTTTGGAAGATCGGCGCATTACTATTCGTCAAATAGTCCAAGATGTCAAGATTAGTACAGGGTCTGTGGAAACTATCATTCATGACCAATTGCCTATGCATCAGGTGTCTGCCTGATGGATTCCCAGGTTGCTCACACCATTCCAGAAGCGAGACCACGTCGAGTGCTCGAGGATGAATTTGGAGATGTGCCAAGAAGATGAGACAATTTTTTTTTCAAAAGATTGATTACACAGGATAAAACCTGGGTTAATCACTATGATCCAGAGAGCAAAGCCCAGTCAATGGATTGGAAGCCCTTGGACTCACCTCCTGGAAAGAAGGCAATAGTGCAGCCCTCCGCTTGCAAGGTCAGGCTCACAGTCTTCCGGGACCAGGACGGAGTAGTGATGACAGATTTCCTGGCAAAGGGTACCGCAATTACAGGAACCTATTATGCTTCACTTTTGAAGAAATTAAGGGAAGATATAAAAATAAAGAGAGATTGGGCAAGATCAGCAAAAGTACACTCCTCATGCAGGACAACGATCCGGTTCACAACTCGCATATCGCAGGTCAGAAGCACGAGCGTGTGGTTATAAAATCCTACGCATAATCCTGACCTCGTACCCTCTTACTTTCACCTCTTCCCAGCCATGAAGTTGTTTTTGAATGGGCAAGTTTTCCCAGATGGTGTAGTCTTGATTTCTGAAGTAACGTCGTGGTGGGAGGACCAACCTGGATTGTTCTATAAAAACGGTATCCAGAGCTGCATCAAGCGATTGGAGAAATGCATAACTCTGGGTGGTTCCGATGTAGAGAAAGACTAATAACTTCGTCAAGTTTCGTTGCTCTACTTCTATGGAAAGAGGGTCAGGGGCATTACTTATTGCAGCCCTCGTACACATATTTAAGCAAATAATCATAATACCTCTATGTAAAAAATTATGATCGTTTCCAGTTTCCAAGATATATAATGTATATATATATATATATATATATATATATATATATAATTATTATATTCAATTTAATTAAGATATTCAATTTATTCCAACTACCTTTTATATTGGAATACATAGGTACAATCAGATACCAATGTTTATATATATATATATATATATATATATATATATATATATATATATATATATATACATATATATATATACACACACATATATATATACATATATATATATATGTGTGTATAAACATATATATGTGTATATATATATATATATATATTATTCGGCGATGATACTCTATTAAACGATTAGATGCAAACACACCCACACTCATACACTCTTAAACATATATATATATATATATATATATATATATATATGTATATATATATATACATACATACGCACTTATTAATTAAATTGGTTGGTGAGATTTAAAAAAAACAGTGGAACTAAGTGTATTCCCTGTCTGTTAAAGAGCATATAAATAGGATATACATTAAGCTGATAGCCATAATCATATTTGGAAAATGCCCAAACGTTGAGGGCCAGCCTTTACGTGATTCTAAAATCGAAAATCAAAGTGGAATATCGAATTAGAGATTGCTTTTGTCTTTTATTGATAAGACTCTGTTACACGTATTACTGGAAGTGTCACGAGACGCAAATATCTAACCGATTTGTTGCACGAAATGCATCACTGTAGTGCCGTAATTGAGTAAAATATATGAAGAAAATTTCACTAAATTATTTATTAATTCTCTTTCTCTTCTTGTTTTATTTCACTCTCAGCAGACACGGGCCTGCGTACTTACACACACGTACTCATGTATATATGTGTATGTGTCTTTATGTGTGTTTGTAGGTGTTTGTGTCGTTCTGGGATTTTGCACATATATAGAATAATATGATCCCACATCCATCAATATATTCAGTATTTTTTTAGATTATCGATTGGATATGCTGTTTTTACAAATATTATTCATAGTGATATAGTAACCAGTTTTAAAATATGAAACTGTCATTTCAGCACAAGTTTTTTGGCAAGGATTTTAAGTAAGATAAAGATTAAGAGAAATTGCATGTCGAAGACCATCAACGCTTAATTAAATATGTTCTCTATAATATACATACGTTGTTCGTAAAGATGTTCTCTTTATTTATTATGAAACGATATGTACTGAGGGTGAAAATCCATTCACGGCTGATTCTTGTTTCTCCTTAAGGGGAAGTAGGAACAACATACTTTTGTAAAGTATGCCGATAATATCTGAGCATTCGAAGTTACCAAAGAGTATGCTTTTTTATTATAAATAACTAGAACATAATTTTAAGTAGGAATTTAAATATAATAATTTGATGCATTTAATTATATCATCGTAATCACACTATTTAATGGAAGCAATGCAATTTTATGGAGTAGCCGAGCACTACAAACTGACAATTCCCTATTTTCGGGTTTAATGAGTAAAACTATTTTTTAAGCCCGAACAGTTTTGCATATTTTTAATAATAATGCATAATAATGCAATATAATATAATACAATGAATTAATAATACAATACTGACATATTCGTTGTTTGTTAAGCAATTCTTGTTATATGCATTTATATTTGAATGATAATCCACTGTTTAATATCGCACCTTCGCGTCCGATCCTGGTTCCTCCTTAAAAGACAGTAGGAACAACAAAATGCTGTGACTGGTGCCGGGATTCTCTGAGTATTCATATTATGAACGACTAGCAAATCATTGTAAGAAGGAATTTAATATGCTAAAGAAAGTCATTTAGGGTCTTTAATGATTTAATAAGAATCAAAATAGTTAATGGAATTAATGCAATTATATGGCATATAAATAAAAAGTTGCTGGTTAATTATAATTACACGGGTTTTATGTGTGAAACTATAATGTTTTACGAGCGTATACTTTTACATACATTTAATAATAATACATTAATACTACTCCATGTTCGGATAGATCCTGGGAATGTATAAACAAATATCACATATGAGCGGATATGATGCATATGACTAAATAATTAGATACAAGTAAATTTTAAGTTTGTATAGTTTGCAGTTCAACACCGGTCTACACAAAAAAATCAATTAACCTCGATATTAATAAAATTTCGAGTATTCAATGTTTACATTTCCATAATGTTTTGATGAAAAAGACAATAAAATTATATATCGTATTTTCAGGTACGCTAAGCATAATGCAAATCTAAATATGAAGGCAGCCCCGTTTTGCATACATAAACTATAATATAATCAGGAATTTTGTTTCAGCATTTATACGACCATAAATATTTCGACCTTAAACACTAGATGTTCATAAAACCACACAGAAAAAGACAATGGATTGTTTATTCGTTCTATTGCAACTACTTCGTGTGGCTTAACTGGCAAGCATTTCGATCAATAATTCACAGTCGATAATTTCCTGAAAGTTCTCGATTTTAACTGTTTATTTCTGCGAAGATCCTTGTGTATACAGAATAGCATGTTACTAAAAGGCTCAAACCACGAAAATACGTTTGTTACTACTTAATAATCAGCCTGTTTAGCCATAGAATATATACATGCTGCCAGAATTATATGCACATCGATATTTTTGTTCTAATTCTGATAGTTTGCAATGAAAAATTCGTGAAACATCGCACGTTATACGGCAATTCAAACGCATGCGCAGATGTAAAAATTTAAGCTGATCTGCGCGATAGCGAGCAGATGGCAGCCATTTTTTGTGACTTGCAGTTTTTTTCAGCGTGGCAACTTTATATGCAAGATAGAAGTAAAGGTGCTTTAAGTAAGGCAAAATAATCTAAAATTATTCAAAGGCTCCATAATTAGATTTCCACGTAAGAAATTGACAAATAATTACACCGTGATCACCGAACAATCAAAACATAGTGTACAAACCCTCACCTTTGCAATGGGCGTTCTTACAAAGGGAACATTCGTAAGAACTCGTATTTGTCACGTCGAACAATGAGCAAGATCAAGAGAGAAGTTCGCCGCAACCCACTTGAAACTAGAAATAAGTTTTTGAAAAGCTGGAGTTCCTGATCTGCCCAAATGAACGCATTGCCGTATTTTGAGGGCGATTTCAAAAGTTGGAACGTAAGAGGTCCGCCCTCAATTGAAGAGTTAACAAGAAAAAGACGATAGAGTGGGAAAGACATGACATGAAGGTGAATGTTCAAACTGTTTTGTTCAACGATGAGTGCCGAGCGACCCTTGATGGACCCGATGAGTGGAGAGGAGGATGGAACCATAATGAGGGTCTACGCCACTAAATGATCAGATGTGAATAAGAAGGTGGTGGTGTGATGTTTTGGGCTGCAATCATTGACAATGATCTGGTAGGACCGTTCAGAGTCGCAGATGGATTAAAAATTACTGGCTAACTCTACATTGACTTCATTAGGGAACACTTGCAACCCTGGCACAAGACAAATAATTTTATATTCCGGAAAAACATGGTATTCATGCATGATAATGCACCGTCTCATTCTGCAAGGATAGCCACTGAATATTTAGAAAAAGGGTTTTTGCCATACATGGGAAAATAATGCGATGGCAAGTCTGTTCTCTAGGTTTAAATCACATCTGAAACAAAATAGTTTATCCGGAGGAATGCAGTACACCTGCAAGGATGGTCTATGGAATGCTATTCTGACTGCTGCCAAAGACATCATCAGATAAAATCGAAAGTTTAACATCTTCAATAGACCAAAGACGTTTTGTTCTTGTCAATAAAAATGGCAATAATATGAGATATTGATTGTACTATGAAACCATATTGAAGTTGTTTACTCTTTATTATTGTTGTTCGCAATTTACAAATTACTAGAATGTTGTGATTATCTTTTAGCACTTCACCATATTTTAGCATTGGTTTGCATATAACGTTGGCACGCTGAAAAAGTGAAAATCACCAAAATGGTTGCCAATTGTTTATTACTATACAGATTAAAAGTTTAGCACTGCGGTTGTGTTAGTGTTGCCATATAACGTGCGAAATTTCACAAATGTTCATTGAAAACTATCGGACAAAGAACAAAAATATCGATTTGCATATAATTCTGGCACGGGGTGTACATATGTTTGTGAATGAGTTTCGCTCACATGGGTGCTTGTTTGTTTGTGTGTGTGATTGTGTGTGTGTGTGTGTGCGCGCGCTCGTACGTGTGCCTATGTTGCAGATAACGCAAGGAGAAGGCCACGGTTGGGATATTACGTATATGTTAAAAATAGACTAACAGCTTCTAAAAAATAGATATAGATTTCATAAAGTAAGTAGTAAGACAACAAAAACACTTAGGCAACAGTATTTACAAAATTGACGTTTTATATATTCATCCACCGTTATTTAATTTATTGTTTGTGTATGTGTGGTGGAGAAGGGGTTGAAGCGAGTTAGTGGATATATGTGTTTGTTTTTTTTTCAGTTTAAAATTTAAAAAATAATAATAAATAAATAACAGATACGTGTTGTATAGTATTATGGTATATATGAAAAATTAGAGGTGAAGACGCAATGAAAATGAAAAGAAGCGTGATTTTATGCTTCAGATACGTTCATACACACACACACATATATATATATATATATATATATATATATATATATATATACAGATTGGCATATGTGTGATAGTAAAGATGAAAGAACGTATGGCAACTCACAATACATAAATTTCGGTAAAGAAGGAAAAATGCAGTAAACAAAACACAAATTAATGTATAATTAAAAATGAAGATAGAAAAAAAGAAAAGAAAAAACGTTGTTATCGCATTCTCAGGAGAAACCGAAACTTAGATGCTCATCAGAATCTCACGCGCACAGATATACGCATGCCCAAACGAAAATAAATATCATTTGCAAATGAAAATACATACAGTGAGAGAGGGGAGGAAAAGTAACATATTTTTACACACTAGACAACGTGCACTTTATCTATCGATCTATGAGCCTCTTTCAATCATCTGTTTTTCTTTCTCTCTTCCTTTTTATTTCTCTCTCTCTCTCTATCTATCTATCTATCTTCGACTGTCTTTCTCACTCATTCCGTATACATATATAATTTTATTCATCTCCTTGCCAAGATGTTAAACACAAGGCCGTATGGTTTTGAGATAAAAGCAAACTTTGATAAACATACCCTAGCCCACAAAAAATGCTTGAGCGAACCTATTGCCATTCCACACTGGGGGCGTCTCTGGAGATCACTTGGGGGGGTACACCTCGGAAAACTGAAGGAAACATCAGTGCGACAACTACAAATCAACTATATAGCGATTTGTATCGAACGCACACAACTACACACATACACACACTTGTTGACCAAAAAGAAATAAAAATGAGTGTGTTTTAAGGGTTCTAAAAGAAAACATGTTAAAATTTGCAAAAGACACTATGTAAACAAAGTAAATAGACAGTCTGTATTACGAAGTGTGTTCAGTGGTATAAACTCGCTGTCAAGGGATGTGGTATTTGTTGTTGTTTTCGTTGTGACGACGACGAAAACAATGAAAGGGAATCGTACAGTAGATAGTGTATTTTAAACGTTGTAAAAGAAATCGGTAAACTCGTTACGCAACGTTCGTTTTATGATTTTCTTTGTCTTGTATTTTTCGATTTGACATGATTGAAATGAACTGCTGATTTAATGAACTTGACGCCGAGAGTAATATGTCTCTTAGTGACGCCGTAATTTAATGTTAGTAATCTTCGTTTATATAGTGAAGAACTGGAATCCGGAATATGCGAATAATCAGAATCGAAGGAATTCTGCGAGGAAGGCTCTATAATTTATGAATCGAAAATTTGAAAGATTATGTTAGATATATGTATGTATGAGCCAGTTACGACCGGTGTAATCAGAGAATCTATGGAAAGTGTAGAAACTGTCAATGTCTATTGGTAGCAAGGATAGGACTAAATATTTAGATAGAAAGATAGGGAATCCTTCTTCTAACGATGTTGCGATTGTTATGGTGTTGCTCATAAGATGAAATGTAGTATTATAATATTAGTACTGAATGTGTCTGAAATAGGGTTCGAAGA
This sequence comes from Euprymna scolopes, assembly GCF_053919585.1. Taxonomy (NCBI): domain Eukaryota; kingdom Metazoa; phylum Mollusca; class Cephalopoda; order Sepiida; family Sepiolidae; genus Euprymna; species Euprymna scolopes. Next base: position 142,205,125 of record NC_136495.1, on the reverse strand, counting down.
CGGCATTCGATAGTGGTTATTATCCTAAATATATTTAATTTTCTAGATGGAATTTGTTCTTGATAACCTACGATACTTTTGTTCAGAGGGAAGTTCCTGCGGCTAAGTAATTGATATAGGATAGCAGATAATAATATATTTCGATTTGTATATATGTTTATAAACGTATCTAAAACATAACATACAACCATATTACAATACTACCAGTTTGCAAGTTCTCACAAATATGTAAGCTGATAATATCTACAAATATATCGATTAATTTATTGCATCTGATTGTTCTCCACATTTTCCACATTTTCTTCAAATGTCATCATTTTGTTTACTTACATTTTTTTATTAATAAAATTGCTTTCAATTTAAATGTTACGTAGATATTTATAAGTCGCTCTCACCTATTTTACCTAAATTTAACTTTCTCTTTTTTTACTTTTTTTTTAAAAATGGAGAGTAGATAATGAACTGTGTATGTGTTATTGGCATCTCCAGTAACTCTCGCTTCTCCTTATTTGTCCGTCAGTCTGCATTTCCAATGAGTGATTTTTCTGACAATGTGTGAAGAAAAACTGCTTTTCAGGTCGGAAGTACTTCGTGAAAGTAGTCTGCGATGTCGGAAATTTTCGGTGTCTATGGCAATCATTGTAGCTATGTCACTAATAAGGATGCTGGAAATAAACGTTTCATCTGGGCTGATGCGACTCACCTGGTAGACAGGGATCCCCACGTTGGGTTAGCCACTAATGAGGCTGCCCTACCAGCAGGTGCAAAGTACTAAGGCTGCTCTATTTCCATTTGGTGAATGGATTCTGGACCATGAAGTAGTTTCTGGTGGAGCCTCTCGATGCATACTAGTGGGTAATTGTAACGGCTTTACCTTATCATGTGCTGCAACATACATTCCTGTCTTTTTCTCTCTTACTTTTTCTTTCTGTCCTGCTCTAACCAAGTCTGTCGACCTGTTCCACAAATCCCAAAACCTCAACATGAAATATCTCCAGAAACAACACACGAATAAACCTAGAACGCACTCCTTTAACGAAGACCTGTACTACCAGGTTTCTTTCTCCAATATCAGGGGTCTATGTTCCAAACTTCCAGAGGTTGAAACCTAATTACAGGAGACGAAATCGGACATATTCTTCCGAAGCGAAACTAGCATAGGGACAACCAGTTCCCTGGATGAGTTCATATTAAAGGATACTCTAACTTAACATCTGACCCCCAAGATCGACATAGGCATGGAGTATGTACCTACATTAAAGATGGGTTTCCATGTGGTAGAGATATCTCCAGAGCAGAACCTTATTTTCCTTATATGTTCTTCCGAGTTGCACTTGCTTACACCGCCGCATTTATATTTAGCGGAGTTACTATGTTTAAGAGTATATCTGGGAAAATTGGCCACCTCCTGCCTGCTCATCCTTCGGCTAACATTCACATTCAATGCCCACAAGATGGAATTTCTGGCTCAGTCAAACAAGACACTTGGTGAGGGGGGTTCTGTCATGAATTCGCCATATTCTATGTCCTCATTTAGATTGCTAACGAACCCACTCGTGTGCCCGATACTACCGGTCAGTATGCAAACCTATTAGACCTTTTTTTCTCACAACTTCCTCTGAGATATGTTTATGTTCCGTTCTATCTCCTCGTGTATCTTCCGACCACGCAGTTTTATCAGTTAAGATAAAATAAGATGTAATAAGTCTTCAGACGTTCATCTCAACCGCACTGTATATCGATACTTTATGACTGACCGGGATAGCTTCCGTACATTTATATCTGATCTACCTATGCATTCCATGTTTAAAAAGGAGAAGTCCTCTATAGTATCAGACCTGACGGAATGGTAAATTCTAGGCATAGGCCGATTCATACCATCCAAAATTTCCAACAAAAACCTAAAAGACAGATATAGTTCTCCCCCGAATATCTTGCTGCCATCGCGTTCAGAAATCACGCTCTCCATACTAACGTAATAGATGTACTGAAACTAAAGCTGTTTTCAGGACTGCCAGCAACCACAGTAAAAGAGTAATAAAAATGCAAGAGAGCTATGTGTTCAGTCCGTTAAATCAAAATAAGCTAAGCAGCGGCCTGGTTCACACCTGTTTTTGCGAATAGCAAACAGGATCCTGAACCGAAACGCGCGTTCAACCCCAACCATCATCAGTGGGCCTGATGTAATCTCCTCAGCATCAGACAAAGCAAAACTATTTGTCAATGACTTTGCAGCTTATTCTACCCTATGCGACGAAGGCATCAACTCAAGCCATATTTCCTTCTATAACAGACAACACGCTATGCAACATAAAAAAGATCTGTGCGTGAGGTTGCCAAGCTAATCAAGAACCTCGATTCCAGTAAAGCAACTGGCTCTGATGGCATTCCAATTATAGTGTTGAAAAAGCTTCAACCGGGACTTGGCCCCATACTTACAAAACTATTTAAGCGTTGCCTTAGATACAATGCTTCCCAACACCCTGGAAACCATCATAAGTATGCCCTGTCTTTACGAATTCAGGGGATAAGTCATCTCCTCTATGTACATTCCAATAAGTCTCTGGTGTGCTATGATTACGTTGCTGGAAACCATATTAAATAAAGAATTAGGTAACCACCTCAGCAGAAATAACCTTCTTAGTGATATGCAATATGGTTTCCGTTTTTACAGATCTACAGTAGATGCGCTAAAGGTTATATCTCATAGGATTAGTGAATCTCTTGACAAAGGCTTTCTTTTCAGGGCAATTACTCTTGGCATATCACAGGGATTCGATAATGTATGACATAAATGTCTACATCACAAAATTTCCAGCCACGGTATTACTGGACATTTTTCCTCAAGTATTAAATCATTTTTTTCTGATAGGTTCATAAGAGTAATGGTTGATAGGCAGACATCAGTGGCACAATGTATTAATGCTGGAGTTCTTCAAGGGTCCATCCTGGGGCCAAACCTCTTCCTGATCTACATCAATGATCTCCAAAATCATATACTTAAATAATTCATTGACATCTGTGCTGATGACACGGCCATCTATGGCAACTCATCAAAGGCCGAAAATACTCTGCAGCATTCTTGGGGAACACTGGCTATGTTGGCTCAGGAAAGGTGGACGTTGAGGGAATTTTTTCTGCCCAACACATTACTGGGTGTAATGGTTGATAATGAAGGCATTCATGCAAATATATAGCATATGTCGATATTTAACATTTATGTATGATATGCCACTTTGGTCTGCAATTTAATATTGAATTTTCTTTGCGTTATATCGTAAATTTTGATATACAGAATTATATTCTTAGGAAGAATATTTATGCGAACAATGATAAGGGGAACACAATAAAGTTTATTGTACGAATAGAACAAAACAGGAAAAGTTTAATGAAAGATACATACATATATATATATATATATATATATATATATATATATATATATGCGTGTGTTTTTGTACATATATACCCCCATATATATATATATATATATATATATATATATATATATATATATATATATATATATATATATATATATATAATAACTCATTTTGAACAAATTTCTATTGTTTATCCATGCATCTCGTTCATTACTTCATTGGGTTTTATTGAAGCATTATTGATGTTATGTGGTTGCAAAATATACTCAATTTAAACTTTGTATTATTGACATATATCATTTATTTCTTAAAGTACATTTTAAAATCAAAGAGTTTGCACTTATACATTAATTTATTAATTTTTTTTATTAAAAACAAGGTATTAAACATTATTTGTCTTTATAATAATTATAATGATAATTAAATAATAATTCAATCAGTTTACTATAAGTCTTCTATAAAACTTCTACATAAACTAGTTAGCTTTGCTTGGAATTATTACTAACGCATATGTTAAAAGCGACTAATCGAAAAATCCCGCCTTAAAGTTTGCAATAAAAAATTCAGTAACCTATTTCATCGTGATTCTATATCATCAGATCTCCAGGTATTATGTCAGTGTTCTTTCCCCCTTTTACACTCTCTTTCTCTCGATCTCTGTATTTATATATATATATATATATATATATATATATATATATATATATATATAAATAGAGCGAGAGAGAGAGATAGATTGATTGATATAACATATGTAAACACACACATACATATATATATATATATATATATGTATACACAGCTAGAGTAATTAGCCTTTAAATACGAGAAAAATCAAAGAAACTTCATTAATATGAATGCTTTATTTTAAGTCAATGAATTAGTATAGTTAAAGTCTTATTCATTTTGCATTATCTAGTGGTGGTTTGTTATTATCTTAAACTACGTAATGCTGGCGTCTTCTAGGATTTCATCCTTGATCAAACTCTCTCCCTGATATTCAGTAAGGACCTCCCAAATCCTATTCATTGATCATTCATAGATTTGTATGCAGAAAAAACTTCTATTCACGGCAACACTTAAAAACAACGAATGGCCAAGAGAACTTTGATTCTTTCCCCCTTGTCTTACGCAGGTGCTGGAATAGAAAAATGTTAGTTTTTTTTTTAATTTTAATACATCTAAAACCATTTCTTATTATTAAATCATATATGCTCTGGCCAACATCTTGCCCGAACTGTGAAATGAGTGTCCCTTTCCTAGAGGACACGCTAAGTATAGACAAGTTTCTTGGGCTGGTATTCACTCATGATCTGAAGTGGAACAAATAAATCAAATCTATTGCCAAAATCGAATGAGAAATGATGGGAGCATAGGCGATGCCTAATTTTTATGACAATCCTCTAACTGTGTAAGAGGAAAATACACCCTGGGACGGATTACTGTTGCAACATCGGGAGACTCCTATTTTGCCTTGACAGTATTCAAAAGCGAGGTTGTAATCTATTACCTGATACCTGTTCTTTTCTCTGCAGTCTTTTTTCACAGAAGGGATGTTGTGTGCTTGTATCTGCTACACTGTTATTTTTATTGCTCGAATCTTTGATCGGCTTTAGTCAATCTCTAACAAAAAAAAAACACAAAAAACACTGGTCTAGCTAAGATCACTAGCATTAATTTCCCTCACTCTTTATCTGTTCCTAAGACTTAATGTGGAGTCCATGAACAACGCTAATGTCTTAGTACTACTTGTCTTTGGAACTGTGTTCCGCTGGTCTGCTTTCCAGATGACTAAAATAGTGTCGTCTTCAAATCCAACGGAAAAACGTTCTTATTATATCGTCCTATTAAATAATCCAATTATACATTATTTACATTGCTAAAGGTTACTACACTATTGTCAAAATTATTACCGTAAAACCTTGACCCTTATTCCAGAGTAACATTCGTGCCTTGATATATGGCGACTCATTTGTAGAAAGAAAAAAAATCTATATTGATCGTATGTCAAATCTTTGCATATTATCACAAAAAAATCTGAGCATAATATATGCTACAGTTTCACTGATCATTTCTCTTGTCTATACTTCAACGGTGCAAAGCTTTTTCCCTTATCAATAAGGACTTCCTATCATTCCTGTCGCTCATGACATCCTATACTCTTTCGTGTTCGTGATGATTTATTACATTTTACTCCATAAAAATATCGATTTTTTAAGATGTGTAAATTCGTCTATGAAAAATAGAAAACTTAAATGAAATGAGAAAATCCCTACTTTTGATGTGTTACGAGTTACGCGTCTAATGAAGACAGAGCAAAATGTTGCCAATAATAAAGTTTTATTTATTATGAATATCTTCAGAGGACATGGGAGCAAACACAAGAAAAATATAACGTTATTTATTTTTTAAAAACAATCGTAAAAATCGAGATGATTATCAATACGATGTTAAGTGTTAATTTATAGGGAAATGGTTATAAGGAAAATTGAAAACAACGATCAAGAAATAGTTACTAAGTATAACGATACAATCTAAACACGCTTGCTCTTACGTATATTCATGTGTATATCAACGCATTATATATATATATATATATATATATATATATATATATATACTGCCATATATACACATGATGGCGTTGAAGTACAATTTAATAAAACGGGATACTCAAAAATGATCTGATTTTGCGATGTGTATATATATATATATATATATATATATATATATATATATATATATATATATATATATATATATATAGTAATTTATAAAATATATATGGCGATTTAGCTACACTGAATATTCCGTGTTTCATCCACTCAAGGATACTTCAGGCTTATGCGCGATTTCTGCGGTTGTCTGTCGTTCTTATATACGCACCTTCTATTGAGATTTTAGTAAGCCAATCAGTTTCTAGTATCCTTTCTAGTATCCACCACGCCATTCCTATCAGCCAATGACTATGCACTTAGAGAACAAAGGTCCATTTGACCTTTGGTTGACCTGATTCTTTGTGTGTGTTCTATTAAGCCTGGATATCTATTTTTTAACTGTTTTAAATCTAGGTTATTTTTTATGTAAGTTAATATATATATATATATATATATATATATATATATATATATATATATATATACATAAATATATACATGTATGTATGATACTTTATATATATTTTTGTTTATTTATGTTATTATATTTTTCTTTTTGTTAGTTTTAAAGTTATTTATGTCTACCCAAGAGTAAATTTTATACTGTGAACACAGTTGTTTCCTATTTCTCTCCTACAGTTTAATAGGTGTTGGGGTTATTTAAAGTACAGGATAGCAATTTTTTATGAAGGCATAATCTACATGGATCGTCTAAATCTCTACACGTGTTTGCGTGTCGGACTATTTTCCATTCGACTACCGGCGAACGGCCGCTTTCCTTCAGTTTCCAGCATTTGGTTGCTAGCGTTGTGTTCACACAGTGTTTTTTAGTGTATAATGTAATTTTGTGGTAATAATATGGAGTTATGAAATCTAAGGAAGTCATACCTACGTAATATTTCTTGTTATTCGGGGTTTCTTTCGCGAATATTGTGGCCTGGTACACTGTGCATTTATTTTGAAGTGGGCAAAATGTGTGGTATCTACAGTTGCATTTATCTTGTTCGTTTTTCCTTATTACTATTTTTATTTTTATTTCTAGTATGGTTGTTGTTTTCCGGAGTTGGTTTATTATTATTATTATTATTATTATTATTATTATTATTGTTATTATTATCATTTCTGCCAGTAACATATGTGTCTTTTGTGTTAATTTTATTTTTTGTCATGTTGCCTATTTTTTATTGTTTATTTTGTTGTTGTTTACATTGTTTTATATAATATTTTATTATTATGCGCTTTAATTATAATCTCTAAATTTTTGCAGCAGCTGTGGGATAACTTTAGGGTATTTTTATTGACAATTTCGTGCAAGTGTTTGGTCGCGGAAAAGTACTTTTCGATAAGACCTAGAAATGTGTTGCCAAGTTTTGTTTTTACATTTGATTGTATGGGGCCGTATACCAGATTGTATTTCTTTTTGTTCTATTTGTAATTAATTAATAAATAGAACACTCACAAACAACGATATTAACCAGAGGTCAAATGGACCTTTATCCTGTAAGTTCATTGGCTGATAGGAAGGGCGCAGAGTATATTAGAAAGCTGATTGGCTAACTAAAATCTATATAAGAAGGTGCGTATATAAAAACGACAGACAACCACAAAATTTGCGGATAAGGCTGAAGAATCCAGTGTGGATGAAAAGCGGAATATTCAGTGTAGCTTAATTGCCATATATATATATATATATATATATATATATATATATATATATATATATATATTATAAATTACTAACTAGTTCTACTTACGTATTGAACACTTTTGAAGTAAATACTTAAAGTTTTCGCATGAACTTATACTTTCGTATATTAATTTTATATGAGTAAATGAAGTATATATATATATATGTATATATATATAAATATATATATATATATATATATAAATGTTAAAAGTCCATGCATGTTTCTACGATCGTTATTTAAAGGTTATTAGGATTTTTTAATTAATGAAGAACAATGTTTCGTTTTGTATTTAATATTTTCATTGTTATTTTTTATATTTTAAGCGGACCTCCGCTCTTGGTCACAAAATGGTATTAAAATGAAAAAGAACACACGCACACAAACACACACACATTTATATATATATTATTGAATAGCCTTTATCTGCCCTGTCTTGTAACTCTTTATATATATATATATATATATATATATATATATATATATATATATATATATATATATATATATATATATATATATATATACTAGCATTGGTGCCCGGCGTTGCCAGGGTGTTTGCAGATGTATGTTAAGATAAAAAAGTGGTCAATTTTTTTTTAAATTTGACCCCTATTATGGCCCCTTAAAATGTATTTGTTTGTGTTTAAATTAAGTTAATAAGTTAGATCCATGTCCAGTGTTAAGTGTTTAGACCGAAATTGTCGGGTGAGTTTTGTAGGGTTCTAAAAGGTTTAATCGTTTATCTTTGACCTCTTAATCGACAAATTTCTGGCCGAAAACCGATCACAGATTTTCCCAAATCTCAGTAACATGTATACTAAATTTCGAGTCTGGAAACTTAAAATTGACAGAGGTATTGCTTAGGGAAATGAACACACACTGACACACAGATACGCAGACAGACAGATATACAAACGCGGTCACTTTTATAGATGTATAGCTATATGAGCACATGGGATTCTTGTCGCCTTCAGATAAATAATTATCCGCTTCAAAATACTTGTACCGGTCCAACAATTTCTGGACTGCCCCACGAATTGTATGTTAACGTGTCACTGATTCTCGTAACAGCTTTATTATTCTCCTGAATTGTCCCAAAATGTCTGCTTCAAATAGTATTCACGAGCTTCGAGAATAATCGTCACACGTAAAATGGACAGTAATACGGATAATAGACTGGTGCATTCGCACAGCTCTTCAACATCTTACGCCTCTCGTATATACAGCCTCCACACTGGCATCAAACTGTCTATTTATTGTCTTTCGATGGACACACTCCGGTCCTTCACCGTGAAATTCTTATCTTTTCCAATAAACTCTGGTGTTCTGACTTCCATATTCCACCCATACTTCTCATCATCCCTCCAAGATTCCCTGACTTCTTTGAAACTCTCATCTCACTCAAAAACTGATGCTCTGTTCATCCAAAATAGCGCTAAAGTACTCTGAAGAATCCCATACGTGTCTGTGCCTTTTTTACAAATTTTTAACAGATTACCGTGCTTTTTAACGGGTCGTTAGGCCAAGACTATATTTTTGTAAGTCACCGTCAGAGACAATAACACTTAAGGAAGGTGTATTCTAATTTATTCTAAAGCTGTTTTTTGACACCTGAAATTATAAAAAATGGTAAGTTATCTCATAAGAGATCTTGCAATAACATACTGAATTTTCAAGTGTTTAAGTCTAAGACAATTTGAAATGGTTGTAAAAAAAAGGCTGGAAACTTATCGAAGATTCCTCGTATATATATATATATATATATATATATATATATATATATATATATATATATATATATCATCTGTAGTATTATCTATATATTATTGTATATATTATATATATATTGTTATATAATATTACATTATATGTATATATTATGTACATATTAGTTTATAATATTATATATTATATATATATTATATATATTATATATTATTATCTATATAGTATTATATATATTATACATTATTATCTATATAGTATTATATATATATATACTATTATATGATATTATATATATATTCTATATATTATTATATAATAACGTATATTATATTATATATACACAATTATATATATATATATATATTATTATTATCTATATAGCATTATATATATATTATATATTATTATCTATATAACATTATATATATATATATATATTATATATTATTATCTATATAGTATTATATGTATATCTATATATTATTATATAATAACGTATTTTATATTATATATATATACAATTATATATATATATATATATATATATATATATATATATATACATTCATAAGCAAATCAAATGAATAGCATCTACGTAAATCTCGATATATTCAGCAATCGCGGTAGATAGCCTAGTAGTAGACATGTACGCTTTTTACCATGTGGTCCAAATTTCGAATGCCGCTGGATAATTATATTTTTAAAACAATACATACGCGTCCCCCACCATTTGGGAGTATCATATTTGCTTAAGGCAAAATTATTCCCAACTCGCATATACTTAATAATGCACTTTCGTTTAATTTAATAAATGTGTTCAAAAATATCGCAAAACCAATAAAAATTAATAACATAGCCTAGTTGTAGCCGCTTACGCTCTCATCATGGAGTCCCGGTTTCGAATCCTTCTACGTAACTGTATTTTAAAAATAATACATATACCACGCTCCATTTGAAGTGCTGCATTTTTCAAAGGGATACTTCCCAACTCGCATTTACTTAATAACGCACTTTCGTATAAATAATTGAATTTGTTCAAAACGTTTCGCAAAGCAAACACATATACACGACATCTTTTTTTATTCGTTCAAGACAAAATACTTGGCATTAATATTCTGATTTTTATTTTTTTTATGTTCTGTGTACTATTGCCATGCGTTTGTTTCAATAAAGTGTCAACGAATGTTCCTTATGTTCGTTTGCGAAAAGTGAATCTCGAACAATTGCCCCCCCAACATCTCACAAATGATTCGAACAGTGCCGTGTCTGCCTGTCTGTATCTGTGTGTGTGTATCTGTACATTTATAGGGCATTGCAATAAAGCTCAAAATATGTGTGTCTCTGCCTGACTTTAAATTTCTAGAAAGAATGGGTTTGAAACATATAAACGGTATGGAAAACATTAATATAAAATCATGTGAGGTTGTATTATCGTGATTTGTCATTGATTTTAGATATTTCTTTCTCTGTTTGGCAAAAGTAAATATCATTAAAGACTTACTGGAAAAATAAATGTATTTTAGTCAACTTTGAGGAAGTCTAGAATAATCAAAATTTCGAGATTTGTAATTTTTTATCATGCATTTTCTAAAAGTGGCTCTGAGATCAAAAGTTCAAATAGCTCAGATATTGAAGACATTTTAATAATACAACTATTCCGTGTAAATATTCTGTGGGGAAAATCGTAATTTCATCCGACTAAGTCATTCGTGGTTAGCAAGGTTCAGTGGTTATGCAACAAGTTCATTCTGACTAATGTTAGCCTAACGTTTTCATTTATAGCCCAAAATGTGGCTTTTTTTCCAGAAATATTTTATTTTGATAAAATGTAATAATATAAATATGAATTTCCTGTGTGACATTCCCATGCAGATGAATAAAAGAGACCCTGGGGGGAACAGAGGGTGAGTTGGGAGAAGCATGCGACAAAAAGACACGTGTAACAGATCAATTAAGTCAACTTGAATGACTTTATCAAATCAATTCTTTAACTATATATATATATATATATATATATATATATATATATATGAGATCTGTTTCATACGTTTCAGGTATCTACTTAGCTGCTTAATGATGAAAATGTAGTTTGATTCTCCTGTCTATATTGCATCCAAAATATTTTAATTAGGAGTATCTAAGGTGAAAAGAGAAGAGTTGAATTGACTATCAGCGAAGCAATCGAAATATATATTATTTGGAAAGGCATGCAGATTTAGAAGTGCCCAAGGTTCAATCTGAAACAAGAAAAAATATTTGTTCATCGGACTGCAACTGCAAAACAGTTTGAAACTAATGAACCCGCTTTAAAAAGACGAATACTTAATACTCAACTGACAGCGGCAATGGGAAACTAGCAACTGAGTACGAAGTCAATACTAGGAGGAGATCGGACAGATTGACGCATCAAGAATTTAGACAACGCCCTTTTACTACTGAAGATTTGAAAATGGCTTCACTCAATTACAAACTTTATTATGCATATATAGTTTATAAAACTTTGATAAAATATGACTCATGTCATTACTACGCGATTGCTGCGAATACTGCGATGCCAGGAAATAGACACTTAAATACAAAAATTCCAATTACCACGTCTTTCTTATCCATCAAGACAATTAAAGTATCTCGTTTAGGCTCAAATACAAAATCGAAACCCTTTTTGCAAAACATACACACTATGCATACATTATGACAAAATTGCACGCATGATTATATCCATTGTTGCAAATATAGTTAGTGATGCAATATACATGCCTACGTCCGAAATTAAAGGTCAAATTCTTCATAGAATTGGAAGAGAATTGTCATTATATGATAATCAGTTCCAATACTTACTAATATATTTCATCGAGGAGCAATAACATAAAGCAGAAACAGATGCAACCTTAACTGAAAATGTTGTATAGCTGGGTGGTTATATTGTGGTGACATATATCGGTTATATTTTAAAGAGAGACGGGACATGTAATACACGATGAGAGGGGGATAGAAGGGAGATACATTTATACAGTTCTGTGAATGTTTCTTTTTACCACATATATTAGGAGAGAGATGAGTTCTTTAATCACATGAGGGGAATATCATTACTTATGATGGAGAGGGGGGCACATTTTTAGACCGACAAATACATTACTTAAGATGGTTGTATACATAAAGTTCGTTATAAATGAGAGTGGGAACAAAGTTCATTAAGATAAGAGGGCGCAATGGTTGTATAAATGATTCACATTACCTTAGTTTGTTTAATGACACAACACGAAAACGCAGTTACAAAATTGGTGAGATGTTCTTTTATTACTTCGGTCGGTTGCAATGATTTTACATCCAGGAATTCAAAAGTCGACTACATGATTAAAACTCTCTAACTCTCGCTTCCAAAAGGGGACTGCGTTCTGTCTCCCAGCTCTCCAACTCTGACAATCTGTCCGACTCTGACTGTCTCAGTCTCAAACTAGCAAACTATATTGAGAAATCATTTCTCCAGTTCCTCATACGCGTGTCTGGCCACCTGCTCGGTCCATGTGACCTAACATGCGTCCGTTCGGCCCGTTTCTAAACCACTTTTGTAGACAATGAATTTCTCTAATATATTTCTCTACCTGACAATTATCCAACATATTTAAATTTGCTATTGTTACTTCTCTTAACTGACCTTATTTTAATTCAGTTTTCATAAAAAAATAATTGACAATCAAAATTCCTTTTCATACAAACATCTCTAAACAATCGAATTCCTTCTGAATCTATTTCCTGAACCTATTTCCGAACCTAGCTTACCAAGTTCAAATCTCGATCTATCCTATCTCATTTTTAATTATGTAATGTGTTTCTTATTTACAAGAAAAGGAGACCTTTTCTTGTAAAAAAAAGTAAGAAGAATCATAATCAGGAATCTACAGAAAATGCAACACAAAAACGGTGCGTACATACGGAAAGCCGTCGAGAAAGGTTCCTCATCAGAATTTCTAATTATTATTAATCCAGACAGAAAATTATACAATGAGCATCTAAGGCGATTTGATTAACCAAAATGTAAGAGAGTGACATTTAGTATGGCACATGAAAGTGTTGCTTATAATGATATAATTCTTCAATTTTAAGATAACACACTGACACGTGAATGTGAAACACCTAGATCTTATTAAAGCTTTAGCTATATTCGACTGTTTGAAAAGATGGATACTATTTGGTGGTTCAACAGTTTGAAAATACGAAAATACTACAAAACATTATTCATGAATAAATATTTAGGTCTACTATTTTATGATAAGTGATACTTTCTTCAATCATCGTCACATATGTCAACATCTCGCCCATCAGTTTGCAGTTGATATGTTTGCAAACGTCTAAGCAGAAACACTTTTATATATCTAAACTCATCAAAACAATTTAAGATTAGATCCGTACGTACATCTCCAGTATCATATAAATGACGATCAGCATAGGTGGGATATAGGTCAGATATGCATTTTACCGTCTAGTTTCACATGCATTCGAGCGTGTATGCATGAAATTACATAAGATGCAAAGACATGTCATACATTAATGAAAAAGAGACGATTTTATTCCATCCAATTGAAATCTAAATTGGGTGGAAATTCAAGATGAATATCTTTCTTGAAAAACCTACATCAATCGACTAAATCTATTAACCAGAGAGGATCGCTTGGGGATAATAAAATCGACGAATCTGAAAAACAAATAAGAATCTTTAGGCCCACTACAATATTATATGTACACAATCGAGTGGCAAAAGTTTGCTAGCCTCATGCGGGAATATTATTGTCATAAAATTCAACTCCAATAAAATTGATACCTGAAATGCAAACTGATCCAACATCATTTGAAAAAGTAAAGAGTTGCATAATCCATGTGATTTGTGGTAATATGAACAGAAATTAACCTTGCAAGCATCATGGCTAATACATAAAATATGCCTTAAAACCTGAAACTCAGTTCAGTTGAAATACGTATACCTATTTTATATAAAGATCCCCTGAAGATGGTGATTTTGAAACTATGATTGTAAGGCATGAGAAAGGCAATAAATGTAAAGTACTAAAATCCTCGGTATCTCCAAATACATTCAATGCTCATATGAATATTGAATTTGACAAATTTGTGAAAACTGTCAAATTTGCAAATGCATAAATAAAGAACCCCACGCAGTAATGTTTCTATTTAAAATGAAAATCGTAGGGATAAAGTAAGTCATTAGGTGCTGGGTTGATATATCGGCACTAATATAGATGTTTGGCGTATTTTATAGGTATCTAATTCATAAATGCCATAGTCCAATCCAACCGGTCGCAGTTCATTTAGTGAACGGTTTCTTTCACAAACGAAAATGCCGCCCAAGTCGCCTTAAATCCAATATTCACTTTACAAACCGTTTTAGGGGCTATACATGCTTCTTTAATAACTTAAACGACCACAGCACAACTTTATTAACTACCCACTATTTTAACCAGATTCAAAATAATATCACGCCTACCATTATCGTGGGCATCCTAAAAAATCTAATACCTATAAACCTTTGTATTTTTCCAGATTCCTTTGCCAACAGGATGTTGTATTATTAACTATTAAGATAAAAATATATTATTACATATTAGTCTTTAGTCGTAAGCCATGTTTAGTTTCAGAAGAGTTTCCGATGGGTAGTTACTCTATACAAGTTATGGAAATGACGAATTCTCAGTAAACGATTTAATTTTATTTTATTCGAAGGTTCTGTGAATATATCAACTATATTTTGTTCTGACGATATTTAATTTACCATAATGGCTTCCCTTTTCACCTCCTTTCTGATGAAGTTGTATGTAATATTATTATGGTTAGATCTTTGTAGAATTACTTTTCTGTGCAAAGAGTATGCTGGCTATATTTTCACAATTAATTACTACGAAAGTTTTACTTAATTCTGGTTATAAAACAGTGTTTAGTATATTTTTTAGGTAAAGTGCTTCTAGTACAGTATGCGTGAGAGAAAAAAAAATCTGTCTTACACGTAGAGCGAGATACACTCTCTTGTTCTTTACATGTCCATAAATAGTTGGGCCATTGTCTGATAGTCTAAAACAATATCCAGATATACTTTTTCGATCTTCATTGTTACGCCAATCTGAATCCGGAAATTCTTTCTAATTTTAGGGGACTGGTTGATTTTCTATGAATCAAATAATTTTCCTTGGTTCCTCTTAAATAACGATGGACTTGTTTTGCTCTGTTTAAATTCTTCATTGTCGGTATTTATAAAATTTGTGATAGTTGTATTACTGAGTAGCATATGTCGGGTCTCGTAGACGTCATTGAAATAATTCTCAAACTATACCCCCATTATGAGTAAAAAATATGGCAACATTAGGAAATGAAAGGTCAATTGTTTGTAGATATTACAAATCACACCTTCTAAGCAATTTTACACCCTACTGAAGGTCACATGATACAACTCCCTTAACCTTAAAACTTCAAACTCTTAACACTATTACACTACCCATCAAAACTTACAATTATTACATTAAACATCATTTTACTTAATCATTTTTCTAGCAGATTACCTACATTTTTGCTATCTATTTTACTCCTTTGAAATTATCTAGCTCTCCTTATGACTTTATTTACCGTAGTTTTTAATAATTGAAACCTTCTGAGAAATGTAATTACGGTCAATCTTCAAATTGCTTATATTCTCTTGTATCTAGGCATAATATTCTCTGCTAATAATTTCACACAAAATTATGCAATATATTATCGATTAATTACTGCAAACATTTAAAAATAAAATTATAAAACTGTGTAGTAAAAACGTTAAACGTCCGAAACTAATAAAGTATCCCACATTCTTAGAAATTTCACACACTTCATAATTCATGCCCTAATCTATTTTAACACTGACGTGTAATCAAACAGACCTATTCCCAATTATTTCACGACCCTTTCACTAGGACAACTCAGCAATGCCTTATAGCGGCTACGTCATTAATAATTTCACAACCAACCCATTTTTTCTTGTGTTATTTATTTTTTATTTTTTTTATTTTTTTTTATTTCCCTTCCCAAAACTAGATTCCGATTCTAAAATCTGGTCCAGAATATATAACTAATTTCTTACCAAAGATATTTTTATGAGCTATATGTTTACCCATTTGTTTGCTCATTTTAACAACATCTTAACTCCTTTTGCGTACACTCCAACACTGTCATCGTAGGCGATAACTGTATTCTTATTCGTTTAGGTTTTGTGACAATTGCATGTCATTATCCAGAATCCAACAAACATTTGTGGTACGCTCAATTAAAAATTCCCCTTTTTTCTTTTGTCTTCTTATTCTTTCCCCCTCTCTTTTGTTGTATTATCTTTACAATTTTACAAAGGTAGTATTTAATTTGTATTGCCTTCCTACTCTTTTCCTTCCCCTTCAATGTTCTTCTCTTTCGCCCCCTTCCTCTCTTTCTCTTTGTTTTTATTATCCATATATAATAACTAAAATTCCTATAGTTCGTTTTTAATTTATTTAAACTTGAATCATCTTACGATATGAACGCATGAGTTTTATGCTGTCTAACGAAATAAGTTTAATGAATTTAGATAATATACGGGAGTTTGTTACAAGAAAACATATTTGGCTCTACTAACGTATTGATCACTCTTTTCCCATTGTTTTCCTCCACATATACCTCTTAATGCATATATATATATATATATATATATATATATATTGAGTAATAAGATTCATAAATTTGAATTGAAACTCAGTTTCCAAAGGAAACCAAACAAAATCCACTAGATTGTACGATCGTTTCAGAAACGGTGTTCATTTTATTTAAATTGACAATGAATATTGACAATTATTTGACAAAAGTTTTGTTCATTAATAACAAAGTCTCCTAATAAGCAAACATAGGGGTTAAGCAGTTAAAGACACGAAATAAAACTAGCATTTAATCGTGTGTAAGGTAGTTATGCCTGGAAATATTTAAAAATTAAATTTAATTGAAATAAAAGAAAATGCAATAAAATCTAAGTTAATAATTTTATGTTGATAAAGAAATGCAATAGAAAAAAATGAAAATTAAAAGAAAAAAAAAGAATAATTATTTATATACATATATATATGCATATATATATATATGCATATATATATATATATATATATATATATATATATATATATATATATATATATATATATATATACCTAGAAAAAACAATCCTCTTTTAACAAATTCAGAAATACGGGAGGAACTTAAAATACTTCAAGAAAAGTGTGTTATCGCTCCGATTGATAAAGCGGCAAACAATATAGCGTTTATATGTAAAAAATATTATATACAACGTTTATTGATAGAAGTAGGACTTATAGGAAACGTATCGGATACTAATAAAGTAAGTAATAGTAATTTAGATAGCATTATTTAGAATAATAGTATTATTAGTGAAAAAGTAGGATTAAAGTTAGGAGACAAACACAAAAAGCTTTCATGTATGGATTGAATACCTAAAATGCATAAAAATCCAGTTAGTGCAAGATTTATTGTAGATTCAAAGACGTGCATCACTAAATCTTGAAGTAAAGCTATATCTAACATATTTAAATTTATTATAAATCAAATAAATAATTTTCACCTGAAAAGTAAATTCTATAGTAATATAAATCTATTTTTGGGTAGTAAATAATTCCCAACCAGTGAAAGAAAAATTAGATTAAATAAATCCCAGAATAAAAGCAAAATCTATAGCTACTTATGATTTTATTACGCTATATACTAAAATTCGGTAAAAACAACTTATAAAAGAATTAAATGATACTGTAGATCAAGCTTTTGAAGGGGGAAAGTTAAATATATGGACTTTTCAAACTCTAAAGCCTTCTTGTGTAAAAATAAACATATCAAAACTAGTGTTTCTAAAGGTATTTGTAAAATACTTGTAAGTCATCTTATTAAAGAATGCTATTTTCAAATAGGAAATAAAATTTTACTCCAAACGATAGGTATCCCAATGGGATTGGGTCCTGCGCCATTTCGGGCAAATTTGTATTTACACAGACTCGAGTATATATATATATAACATATATATATATATATATATTATATATATATATATATATATATATATATATATATATATCACTATTAAAAACAGATATATCTAAAACATATAACTTTCATGGGTGTAGGAGATTTATAGATGACCTTATATGTATAAACGATAATTATGAATTTAAAAAAAAATAAACATCTTATTTATCCAAACGAATTAAAATTGAATTGTGAACATAGAGGACAACAGGCTACATTTATGAAATTAGATATAAAAATTGAGGATGGGTGTTTTCTTTATAAAATATTTGATAAAAGAAACGCTTTCCCCTTTAAAATAGTACATATGGCCCATAAACATAGCACGTGCCCTGTTTTTATGTTTCATGGAACCATTATGTCAGACTGTTTGAGAATATCTCGCGTTATTTTAAACTTAACAGATTTTATACCACCAGTTTCTGGTTTAGTAATGAGGATGATAAAACAAGATGGGGATAAAAATAAAATATTTAAACAGTTAAATAAAGCATTTGTTCGTTATCCTGATGCTTTTGAATCGTTTAAGATAAACACGACTATATTAGTAAAGGAAATCCAAAACTATTAGCAATGTATAAAATGTATTTATAATTACATATAATAAATGTATATGCATATAAAAAAAATGTATACATGTAAAAATATTTAAACCTTTATATATCTAATTTTAAATAAATAAGAATGTAAATGTACTAAATACTAATCATAGTGGGGTGATAAGTTGTTAAATGGATTTATCCTAATCTTATAAATACAAGACTGATAAATTAAAAAAATTAAAAAATGTATCCATTTTAAATGTAGACATTGATGATTCGCACAGGTAAGAAATTCATTTTTACAGTGTGAAAATGTTAGTAATTGCAATTTAGAATATGAAATTATATCAAATGTTTGTAACATGTCTTCTTCCTAAGATTAAGTGTGGTGGTGCTTGATCAACACTGCTGGGGAGCCATGATGTAATATACTGTTTTGTTTTTAAATCCTCGAAACAGTGTTTCATGGTAAACAACTGATGATCCCTTGAAAAATAAATTATTGGTATTATAGTACATCCGAGAGCGAGTTGATGCAGTGATTGTAGGTGATCAAATTACTTACTGACGAGATGGTTTTCTAACGAATGATAAAAATATTTGCGTATAGTTTTAAAGGTGAAAAATTTCAAAGACTATATATATATATATATATATATATATATATATATATATATATATATCATTTATCTCCATCATTAAATCTGTTTCAATTTGAGTAAGTCTATCTTTTGGCATGATGTTATATTTTGTCTCCTAGTCAGAATAATTACTTATCATTTATATTACTTTAAAATTCAAAATTATTAATCGTTTTACTCAATATAAAATAGCTCTAGGATATCTATACCTATCGAGCTCATTATATATCTACAGTACAATCAGCACTGTGTTCTTTTAATAGTGTTAATACATTTACTAGTACAGGAAAATAAACTCTGCACATAGATTCCAGGTCTTATCCCCACACATATCCACATAAGGAAGAAAACAGTAATGCAACATTCCAACTGCCCTATATGATATTTCAGACTAAAGATATCTATTTTTGCCAATTTCCGACACTGGTTTGATGTGGCCGAAGTCAACAACAGGATATTTAGCCTATTGGTATAATTCTTAAATTTTACATGCCATCTTATGATGCAAATCTCATACTTAAATGATATATCAAAATTCCTACATGTTAAACCTCTAAGATATTGACATTTTAAATGTATAATTGATACATACTGTAAAGTTCCATCAAATCCGATATTTGGTGTATGTTTATTTTAAACATGTACATTGTTTACACTAACAGTTATTTACTAATTAGACAATGATTATTTTACATTTATTGTAGGCGATACTGATACCGGTCGTGCCGACACTACTCGGCAGAATATTTCCATATATCCAATATGCTGTTGTATAAATCTCTCAACACTCTTATCTTTCCGTCTAAGAAACTTGCCGTTCCTTCAAATATCGATCAAGCCATGATAGCCTTAATTACCGTTCCTAAGAAAATGGCGAGCCTATTTCCTGCGTGAATCTTACTGTCAAAATGCCAATATGAAATAAAAGCTATGACTCAGAATAGGAACAGGCTGACGTGGGTAAAGTGACCCTGCATTGAAGCCAGTTTTTGTATAAGCCATAAACAGGATACAAGTAAACTTCTACAATTAGATGCAGGATAACAGGTAGTATCGACACACACGTAAATACACACCATTATAGACAAAACAAATTTGTAAGTTTCTTAGGAATCGTTTTTAACAATTATCCATTAATTATACTAAGACTACTCATAAAAATTTACAATCGTGAATAGTAATTAAAAGTATGAATTCAATTGAGATTTTACTATACAATATATATATATATATATATATATATATATATATATATATACATATATATATATATATAGAGAGAGAGAGCGACATAAGAATAAACTTAAAATATATAGATTAGCAGATAAAAATACTCTTATT
>NC_136495.1:142126555-142179055 GCF_053919585.1 Euprymna scolopes | reverse complement strand
CCCCCGATGTCAAGAAAGCCGCTTTTGCTTGGACAAATTACTTATGGTGACCCCTGCCCACATCTTCCACATTTGCTGTTGAATTTTGACCAACTGTTCAGTAAGGACAGCCGACATATTGAAACAGAGACAAGGCTGGCAGTGTGCTCCAGTAATTGGTGAGACGGTTCCTGACCTTTACTTCGAGATCATTCCTGCATACGTCGATGCATGCATTTAAACACATAAATGCGTTCATATTCGAATGTTCATTTGCCGAGTTTGAAGTATTTATATTATGGTGATTATTATTTGTACACGTTACTCGGAGAATCTTCTTTTTTGACTTTTGGTATTTATCAGTGAATGACTTCCAATTCTCCCGCACTTGATTAATTTGATAGATCTTATCTACAGAGAACTTCAAACCATCTGATTATATGAGGAGTTTAGATTATCAGAAATATAACTCACGGTTGGAGTAAAAGTATTTATTCCAGTAAATCATATGTTGTATGACAACACAATCACGTTTATATAAGTATAATCTCTGAAGCTAATCCTAATGACCTGTTAAATGATAAGTAATAGAGTAAAGATATTGAAATAATATATGCTCTTTTTTAGTTACTTAATCCATTTAACAGGGATCTATTTCTTGTTTCAAACATCATAGTTTGAGTGATCGCAACTAAAACATGCAAAAAAGTTATGACTCTGGTATATACGTATGTATTAAAATTCTGAAACCATTCATTTTTTATTTATTTTATCGTTTCTTTAATAGATACTTTCTAGGGAATCGTATTGTTTTAACTCATAGAATATATGCATGTTCAAATATACGATTATTAAATTTATTGAACGGCTTACGTTGAACTCAGTCTGCTATGTTGAGTATAACCCTATTGAAGTCAGTCGTTCGTGAATTTATAACTGTGGTGATCCTAGAAAAATAGTATTAGAGAAAGACTCCATATATATGTTCAGATAATAAGCATGTTGTAAAAAGGTAAATACAAAAAAAAACCTTGTTCGATAGGTACGACACCTGTAGTATCGCATAACGTCGCCAATATTCCCTATAGGAGTATTAACCATGTTGTTTACAAAATTATTAGGAAAGTCAATCAATCTAATATTCTGTAAAGGTGAAATTGTCTGTGTCTATGTCTGTGTGTGTTAATTTCCCTATACAAACTACTCCGTCAATTTTCTGTCTGCAGACTATGGATTTGGCATAAGGGGGTTAATATTTAAGAAAATGTTTTAATCAGATTTCCGCCAGAAATTCGTTTGTCCAGGGTTCAAATTTATAAGATCTGACCTTTGACATCTCTACCAGTTTTTCAGCCACTTTTAGGTCTAAAACACTTTAAATTTTAGATGTAGGTTACTTTGACATGGATTAAAATTTTAATTTGATTTGAGCCCAAAACAGTAAAAATTAAAGCGTGTAAAAATTCCGATCAAAGTAAAAAAACAACTTTGATCTCTACTGTCTCTACCAAATTACTCATCCAAATCTTCTTGATTCGAAACCTTAACACTGATCTAAAAATTGTTTAAAAAAAAACAAATAAACATATTGACATGGTAAAATTAATTAGACCACTGATAATTTATCTAACAAAAGGCAATTATAAATAACTGAAAAGCGTCTCAGTATTTACTATAGCCTCCATTATTACGAATTACTTCAAAAATTCTCTTCCGCATGCTTGCGACTAAGTTTTTTTTATCAGTTGCCAAGGAATTTTATCCCATATACTGAAAACTGAATCGTAAAGGGCCTTTATCGAATCATACTGGGTTCCATCCTTGAACACTTATTTTGCCATCCATCACCAAAGATTTTCAATGAGATTGAGGTCCGGAGAACATGCTGGATGATCTAACAATTCTATATTATTTGAAGAAAAGTATTATCATGCTTGTCGAGAAGTGTGTATCGCAGCGTTTTCTTGCTGGAAAATCCAATTTCTTCCACACAGAAGTGGACCTTCAGTCCTGATAGAAGAATTTTCCAGCATTGAAATATATATCAATGATGTGTGTCGGCCTTTCACTACTTGAAACTTTAGGGTCTCAGCTGACGAGAAGGTACCCCAGATCATTAAAACCCTCCTCCACTATGGTTAATTAAAAAAAGTCTCTTTGGGAAATTTATTTCATGCCAATAGCGGTGAAATCCATAAGAACCATCTAGCTTACACTTTTTCTCATCCCAAGTCTGGTATTTGGCGGCATATTTAAGTCGGTTAGATTTATGCTGTCCAAGAAGATGTGGTTTCTGCAGTCGCTTCAAATGATTGAAACCCTTTATTTTCAGATGTCTTCTGATGGTTTTAGGTCATCATTCTGCTGCTGGTTGGCTTTTCAATCCACTTGAGCTCATACTGGAGTTTTTTTTTAAAGCTTCTTCTGATCCAGTGATGGGGTTATTTTTTGGGGTCGACCTGGGCTCTTTTTGTGCCCATATTGATCTGGATTTCTTACAAAAAATTGTGATGACCGTTTTGCTACGCATCACTTCGTTTGCAATGGATCTATGGGAGAGTCCACCCCTATTAAGCTGAAAGATCCTTCCTCTCTCAAACTCTGATAATGCTTTCCCTTTTGCCATTTATAATTTAGTAAGATTTTTTTTTTTATCCACTAACAATTTGCTTTTAGTAACATAGAAAGCTTTTCGTATTCATTTTTTCAAAATTAGCAAATGTTATTAAAGTGGTCTGATCATTTTGACAAGGTGAAATCTTTGTTTTTTAAAAAATAATTATTAAACGCTTACTTTGTTAAGTGGTCTTATTATTTTGACCAGGACTAATATATATATATATATATATATATATATATATATATATATATATATATATATATATATATATATATATATATATATATATATATTACAGAGGAAATTAGACCTGGAGTCTAAAGAGCAGAATCTATTTTAACGTAAATATAGTAATACATTCCAAAGAGCATTGCACATACTACTGTAGATATATATGAAGATCAATAGGTATATTATCCTAGTGCTATATTATGAACGAGTAAAATAATAAATAAATGTTAATTATCAATGTTTTTAAAAGGGAAAAAAAAAAAAAACTCCACTTGTGTGTACAATCGTTTCAGAGAACGGTGTTCATTTAAATTAAAACTGACAATAATTATTGACCTTAATTGACGAAGGCTCTATTTTGGAATATATTCTCATCAGCAAAAATGTGGGAGGAATTAAAGCACTAAAATAAAACTAGCATTTTTGTCCTTATGAAGGCGGGTTTCTCTGAAAATATTTACACACATCAGAACGAAGTTGTTTATTGTATACTAATAAGGAAAATAGAACATTAGAAAAACTATTCAGAGAAAAACATGTTTGATAATAAAAACAAGTACCTTATTAAGTTCGATAAAGAAAATGCTATTTTCAGTTAATTCAGTATATATTTGAACATGCTGCTCTATCTTGTCTCCGAATTGCTGAAATAATCACGTAGAGTTTCTTTTAATTAAAAAAAAACGTTAGGCTTATGAACAGCTAAACAGTCTTCCGAATTAACGCTAAAATTTAAAATTTAACATCTAAGGGAGAAACCCGCTATTTTTTTAAGTGAAATACAATTTTTAAAACCTTTGTAATACAAGGGAGATGACTTATAATGATATTAGGGATAAATTATATTTTATTGTAATTTTTAACGTAGTAAAAACAATTTATTTATCATTATTTATCATTATTGACCTTTAATATAGCAATAGCTTTAAATCTACAAAGGGTGCAGAATTTATCACCTTTATTTTTCTGCTTTACAAGAGAAGAACTGTGCACCAAGATGCTTTTCTTTTTTGTGCATGAAGCTGATTTTCTTCTAGTGGGACGATTCGGCGAAGCAGCGACATATAAAATTACGAAATGAAGACCAACTAAATCGATTGACCGGTTTACCACTCTAAGACAGGTTGCTGACCTGAGAAATAGTGGCCACACGTTGGTGCTGTGACCAGGATAAAGACCCTGAGTAATCATGGACCACGACATCGTGTCCAATTACTAAACTATCACAATAAATAGCGGTCACATTTGGTAGCCGTTGACAAGTATTGATTCTTGGGTATCAGAGGGAAGAGTTAATAAAAGAAGAAAAGTGAAGAGAGCCTGTGGAAAAATATAGAAACGGATTGAAAGAAATAAAACAAATAATAATAGAGAAAGGAAGATTGAAACAGCACAACGAAAGAAATGAAATAGAGATATTTTTTATTCTAAAATCGAAGGTGACGTATTTTGTCAACCCTAAAAGACTGGGACCGTGAGAGCTGACGTCAGTCACGGAAGATCACCGTAGCTCGAGTAGGCCGGATGAGTAAGACGGTTTTTTTTATTCTTTCCTTCTCAAGCAAATTGTTTGAGGAGTTCTTCTAAACGAATATCGACTGGTTGTGTTGATTAAAAAAAAGAGAGAAAAAAAAGAGTATGTAAATCGAGAAGCTACGTTGTTTTTATATTTTCTCTTAAATTCGATTCTCGTGTTTTTGTTGTTTGTTGAGAAAAGGATGATGAAATATCCAAAAATTGGATGTTAAATAACGAGAGGGACCTCATTATGGAGGTATTTTATGAGCAACGGATTGCGTGTTAGTGAGCGGCGGAGGCGTCGATGTGATTGCAGTGGGTATAGCTAAATTAACGACGAATGCCTGGATTTAGAAGCCCTTCCGGGATGTTGGTTGATAGAGACGCAAGGGGAGACGTCGCCAATAGCGATCCGATAGGTTTTCAGGAGGCTCGAAAATTTTGCTTGGCCATGGAAGACATCGTGCGAGGTCGCACACGTACCGAAACAATCAGACGAACGACGGTCAGGAAAATCTTGACTGGCCCGCGTTCGCAGCATGGTTGAAACTGTGAGCGACTGTCCTGATAAGGCGTCAAGTGAAAATGGGATGATATGCATCCCCATGATGACCCGGATGGTAAAGCTCGGAGGAAAGAGGTCGCCTTACTCCGAGGAGGGACCAGTATCAATGAGGGGCGATCGCAAAAAAGGGGCATTTGACGTGAGTAATGAAAATCGCCGAACATGTTAAGTATTGGAAATATACTGACTTTAACTGGAAGAGCGATAGAAATTTGAAATACTCTAGGGTGAGGGACGAGATTTTAATGGTTAATGCTTTCCGAATGGGAGTTTTATTCGCGCAAATTCTTTAATGTAAGGTCTATTTGAAATAATGCCATAGGAAGAGAATTTTTGGAGATTGGTTGCATTTTTAAGAGAAAAAATATTTCTTCTGTCTCGAAGGATCGCTGCTATATTGAACAGGAACATACTTTGCACCTTGATCTAGTTGAATTTATCCGAGAGTAAGTAGGTGTATTTGGAAGAGGCTCAATTAATTCTTTAGACGAAAAGAAAAACGAATTTTCTATGATCTTTTAAGAAGATTGCTATAAATAATACATTACTTTAGAAAGAAGCTAACTAACCTGAATATTTTTAGAAATTCTATATAAGCGTGTACTGAAGAATATGTTAAATCAGTAATACTGGAATATGTTAAAAGGAGATTTATTTTTTCTGTAGATAGATTCTTCGCCGCGCGCAGTTCGTTGGGGGTAACGTTCACACAGAGAATATAAAACGAATTTGGAGCATAGCGAACAGGAATGGAATTAAAATGAATGTTGGAGCATTTAAGTTATACTTTTAAATTTTAATTGGGGATGCTTGGTTGAGGATCTTTTGTGTGTCCGGTGTAGGTGTGGTTGGACAGTGACCCTTCAAGCATACCGCCTGGGTGTGTGGGGGCGCCGGAGAGCGTGTTTAATTGCATGCCTTTCGACTCACAGGAAGTGAGCACTCAGACCGTATTGATGGGAATGTTTTAAGGAATATAAGTTGTGTGTGTGTCAAGCTTCCTGCATTCTCATTAGCCGTTCATATTTATTGAAATTCGTTTGTCTGTTTTATAGACTATGAAAATAACTGTACGGTTTTTTTAAAAAAGTAACTAATAATGTCGAAATAGGAAGATTAATTATGCACTGAACGGGATGTTTCCCTCGCATCGTTCCGGAAATGGGCGTGATCAAGCTAATGTACCTCTCGGGACCAAGACAAGAGTGCCTAGCAGCACAGCAAGGTTAGCTGTGGCCGGTATGAGGAGATGTTCTGTGACGCAAAGTGGACACAGTCCTGGGCGGAGTCGGGAATTGTTGAACCCTCTGTAGCCCCTGAGCACCATATTTGCTCCGCTTGCTGTTAGATTAAAAAGGCATTGATAAACGCCTTGATTGCAGGGCAGTCGGGGAGATCGGAGGTTGCCACATATAACTGCTATAATTGATATAAGCGATAATTAGGAGATAGAATATTATACCCGTATATTAAAACCCGTAGAGATGAAATTGCGAATATGAGACACTAGTGTATTGAGCAGCGAGATTATCTGGAAAGCGGCGATATCCATAATAGCTGCAACACAAGAAGCGCTATTCGGAGTGATCACCGGAGAACACATTAGATGGATGGGATTACGGATGGAGCACCCTTTCAGGGAGTTGGCAAGGTAGATTCAAGAAGAGTAGTGGACCCGTTAGAAGGTCAGGAAGTCAGGAGATTCATGAACAAACTTCCCTTAATTAACAGAGGTGGGGGCGATGATAATGATGATAATGATAATGGTGAAGTGTAGTATAAACGGCAATAGTATGGTGCGAGGAGCATGAAGATGAGAGACAGTGAAAAGTATCTCGGGGTGCTGATGACCGATGTAACTGCGGCTGAAACCCCTCTGCAGCCAAGATGACCCTACCTAAGGGACACCCAGTTCCTAGCAAGCAACTGGAGGAAGGCAGCACGCGTGTCAGAACCTCTTCGGGAAGCGAGATGCGGAATCAATAAGGGCGACATTGAATCTTCTCCTTCACTGTTTGCTCTGATGTCTTTGCAGAAATTGGCCCGTGACCTGCCATGGAGTATCCCGATCGTGACCAGTTATGGTGAGAGGGAAGTAGAATAGCCCAATCAAGAGTGGGTACTAGTTACCCCGAATAGGCGTATTAAACTATTGAGATTGTTACAATTTTGATCGGAAAAAAGGTCGACTAATTTTATAACATAGACTGAAAAATATGTGATTTTATAATTTTGATTGAAGAAATGTTGACTGAGTTTTATAATTGTGTCAAAAAAGCTTATGTGAATTTTTTTATTGAAAAAAAAAGCCGAGTAAGTCTTATAATTTTCTTGGAAAAATTAACTTTTATAATGTGTTAGGAAAAAAGATCCACGTGACATTTATAGTTTGGGATTGAAAAAAATAACTGAGTTTTATTATTGTTTGAAAAAAACAACTTTTATAATGTTTGGAAAAAATAACTTTTATAATATGTTCGAAAAAGAATATAATCATTATAATTTTGAGTGAAAAAATGAGTAACTTATTGATTGGAAAAAATGTTTGTCTGAGTTTTATAATTGAATTTAAAAAATGTACTCTTGTGGAGACGCCCACTAATTAGAATACGTGAATGAACAAGATATAGATAAAGGTATAAAGTCAGCAAACCGGGGAGTTGTGTTCGAACGCCGGATAGGCAAGGCGCATGTGCCGGTTGCTCCATGAAAGACTTTTACACGCCCTCTGCCGGACAATCTTCCAAATGCAGTACAACTGCACCTTTGTAAATATGTATTATCTTTTTGTCTTAATATGTTTGTTTGACCTTTACTTTCTGCGTTCGTGTTGTTATTGATACAGACACAACAGTGGCGACGGGATTTCGAATAAAGATTTCCACGTGAGAAAATACACTATCAAACTCAATAGTGGTATTCGGGAAATACTTACTCGTCAAAGATTGAAAACAAAAAATTCACTAGAGAATTCAATGTTTAAACCGCAGCAACTACGAAATTGTCGAACGCGATATTCAAGCGCTGGATACTTGGAAAACACCAAGATTTTTTTTTGTGACTACTTGAAAAGGCAATTCAAAACCCAGGACACTTGAAAAAAAAACACAAAAAAAACAGCAAGCATTTTATTTCAAAGTACCTACGAGAAAAAAAACTTGAAAGTTACAGTAACCCTTTCTGCAAAGAGAACAAAAAAAAGTGTTTCGCTAGGATACCGTGAACTTATTAGGTAGACTGTTTTGAAAGAAAAGTAATTTTTTCTTAGTATACTAAGAAGGGATTTTTTTCTTTCCTGTACGTAATTAATAACGTAACAAAGGGAATCGGTTGTCGTAGTCATTTGAGATAGGAAATTGTAAAAGTGACTGATTTACTAATTTGAAAAACAAAATGAAGGATCTTATCAAGTTATTCGCTGAAATCCAAATGCGTCAACAAGAAAGACACGAAGTAGAGAGAAGGCGTCTACAAGAAAGAGACGAATTACAGAGAAAAGAACTACAAGAAAGAGACGAAAGACAGAATGACCGGCTTCTTAAATGTATAGAGCAAATGCAACTTTGTCCAAAAGATTTGTTGGAAAGATTAACGAATAATTCTGCACAGGAAATCAATACGACATTTTCCAACCTAACAATGATAAATAGTGAAGTGAATAGTATCAGTAAGTAAAGAATTGCCTTTTAGAAAGGTTTTATTAACTGTAAAATACACGTACGCTCTTGAAAGGATCGAGCGGGAAAATGAAACAGAGGGCGCTTTTATTATGAATGTCAATCCCAAGGGGGATAACTCTTAACAACAAATTAAATCATAACATTTTCCCCGTCCTAAAGTATTCAAGTAAGGGGTAATTAATTATAGACACATTTTTTTTTTTTTTACAATCACATAAGAATCATTTTATTTACAAATAACATATGAACCCAAACTGCAGTTTTTTCAGTATTTAGTCACAAACTCCTTATATTTACTAGGGAATTGTCGAACTCGGGACGACCTCCGCACAGATTGGCAGGAATGCTGATTTTCAGTATTATTTTTTAGTGAAATCTGATTTTCTTCAAGATCAGACGATTGATTTTTGTCTTCCTCATGACCAATGTTTTCATTAGTAGAAGGTTCAAATAAAGTCTCTGAAGTAGTAGGATTATTATTAGAGTTTTCTTCATTTGATGAGTTTGGAGCTAAGTCTCGAACGTTGACAGTGGTTTCAGTACCAGAAGGTAGTTGAACATAAGCGTAGTGGGGGTTGACATCTATTAGGGTGGCAGGCGTTACAGGAGGGTCATGTTTACTTGTTTTAGTGTGGTTTCTAATATATATTGGGTCTGGTTTAACCCAAGAAAGAATTGAAATTCCGGAAGCAGATTTACGACTATATTTAAATAGTCTATCATGGGGAGTCATATTAGTGGCAGTACAAAGTAATGATCTAATTGAATGAAGTGCGTCCGGTAGTATGTCTTCCCAATAAGGTAGTTTCATTTGATTAGAATGTAATGTTGTTTGAATGGCCTTCCATAAGGTACCGTTGAGTTTTTCAATCTGTCCATTACCTTCAGGATGATATCTACTTGTTTTAGAAGTAGCAATTCCTTTTTTTGTGTAAAAAATCCTTTATTTCTCTTGCTAAGAAATCAGAAGCACGGTCAGTATGTACCATGTCAGGCAAACCAAAAATTGAAAAGAGTTTGTTTAGACAGTGGATAATGGTTTTGCTTGTCATATCTCTGCAAGGAAAAGCGAAAGGAAAACGGGAATACTCATCAATTAGAGTAAGTAGATATTTGTTGCCATGTATAGAAGTAGGTAGAGGGCCTTTAAAATCAAGATTTAATCGTTTAAAATGTAATATGGCTTGAATGAGAGTCCCTCCATTGGTATTGGCGAATTTGGGTTTCAGTAATTGACAGGATGAGCAAGAGTCAGTAATATTCTTAATTTGATCCAAAGTAAAAGGGAGGTTCCTCGTTCTTATAAAATGGCTTAGTCTTGAAACACCAGGATGACATAATTGTTTATGTAAATCACGAAGATCTTGTAGATTGTAAGTAAGAGCAGAGATGCGAGAGAATGTGTCAGCAGCAATATTTTCAGGTCCAGGTCGATAAACTATAGTGAAATTGTATTGGGATAATTCTATACGCCAACGACATATTTTGTCATTCTTAATTTTTGATTTTCTTTTATTGTCGAATATGAAGCTGATGCTCTTCTGATCTGTGATGACTTTAAAGTGCCTGCCGAGTAGAAAATGTCGCCACTTACGGAGAGCTTCTACAATAGCGGCTGCCTCTTTTTCTACTGCATGGTGCTTCATTTCGTTAGTATTGAGAGTTCTTGAAAAAATGCAATAGGACGACCTTCTTGATTTAGTGTTGCAGCAATGCAATAGTTACTAGCGTCCGTTTCTACTTCAAATTCTTTATTTGGATCTACCGTTATTAAAGTGGCGTCTTTTAGATCATTTTTCAATGTTTGAAAAGATTTTAATACAGATGGAGGTAGTTGAAATTCTTTGTTTCGATTTAGTAATAAAATTTTATCAGAAATTTTTTTAATGAATTTGCAGTAATAGGAAAACATTCCAACTATTCTTTTTTGAGATTTAAGATTCAGCGGAGGTGGCATTTCGAGTAATGGTTTTAGTCTTTGATAATCGGGAGCTATTTGATTATTTTCTATGGTGTAGCCGAGTAGAGTAATAGAACTAGAAGAAATTATGCTTTTATTTTCATTTAAAGTGATGTTATATTGTTTAGCAATTTTGTAGAATTTTTGAAGATTGTAATCGTGTTCTTCTTGATTTTTTCCACATATAGTTACGTTATCAACATACACAAAGGTATCGGTTAGATTTTCTTTTTCTATAATATAGTCTATGCTCCTCTGGAAAGCACTTACTCCATTGGTGACGCCAAAAGGAAGACGAGTAAATTGAAAAAGTTTGCCACTTACTTCAAACGCAGTGAATTTACGATCAGCATGATTTATAGGAATTTGGTGATAAGCAGATTTTAGGTCGAGAGTAGAGAAGATGTTATATTGAGCGATGTCGTCTACCATCTTATTGATATTAGGCATTGGGTAAGCGTCTAGTTCCGTGAATCTATTAATGGTATCGCTGTAGTCGACTACCATTCTTTTCTTATGGTTCTCATTCGAAGTTACAAGAACTTGCGCTCGCCACGGAGATATCGAAGGTTCAATTATGCCTTCTTTCAACATTCTAGCAGTCTCTTCTTTTATGAATTTGTTGGCGGCAAAAGTGTAACGTCGGGATTTTGTCGCAATAGGAGTAGTATGAGGAGAAAGATTAGAAAAGAGAGGAGGGGGTGGAACGTTTATGGTAGGAAAAAAATTATTCGTGTTTATAGCTCCAATTATAAGTTTGTCTCTAGGACCGTCGAATTTAAGTGTTACTTTTTTATATTTTTTTTTAAATATCTTTTCCGATTATTAAATCAATGAAAAGGTTTTCAATGATTTCAATTGTTATTCCAGAATGGGTTTTATCTTTCAGTATTAAATCCACGACAGCTTCGCCAGTTATTTTAGCATGTTGATCGGAAGCAGCCAGAGCTATAGTTTTGTTTTTAGGTATTGTGAAGAGTTTAAGTTTTTTAGCAGTATTTTCATTAATGAATGTTTTTACACTGCCGGAGTCCACCATAGCGTTCACGAAGTGCCCGTTAATTTGGCATTGAGTGAATGTGACATCTTTGGAGTTAGTTCCTAGTCAGAATAGAGAAGGTGAGGGGTAGTCAGAGTCGTCATAAAGAACAGCAGTATAAGTGTTAGAAATAGAAGATTTACACACTTTAGCCCAATGACCATTTTTTTTGCATTTTTTACATTCGGCGTTTCGTGCAGGACATAAATATCGAGGATGACGTGATTTTCCACAGAAAAAAACAAACCCCTTTTGGATGCATATTTTCTTTAGTCACAGCTATACGATTGTATCCCGAAGGATTATTTGTAGCTGCTACAGTAAAGTTATTTGCGTAGCTTATCGAATGCTTTTCTGCTTGTTCAAGAGATCTGGCCGTGGCATATGTGTCTTGTAAAGTCAGGATGGGTTTTTCTTACAGTCGTTGTCGGATGGACGAAGAAGAAATTCCACCGATGAAAGCTTCCCGAATGTATTGATTTTTGTTTTCTTCAGCAGAAACCGCTTCGAAGTTACATGTTTTGGCAAGCATTTCCAATTGTAGTATGAAGGCATCTATATTTTGTGTTGTTTGTTGCTTCGTCGTCATCAATCGATATCTATTATAAACAATATTTTCAGGTTTTAAATAAGCGGCGTCCAATGTTCTTAATGCACTATCGTAGTCGGTTTTATCGCTTATTAAATCGAAAACAGAGGCTGAAATACAATTGATCAAGGCAAAGAAATTATCTGAAGTGTTTTCGATTAATCCGTTATTATGTGAGCGGATATAATTCTGGAGGGTTAATTTCCAATGCCTATAGGATTTTTCGGAATTAGGGCATGTAGGTTCCACCTCGAATCTGTCGGGACGTAAGATTCGATCCATTATTTTTTTTTACAGTTAATAAAATTGAAGTGAATAGTATCAGTAAGTAAAGAATTGCCTTTTAGAAAGGTTTTATTAACTGTAAAATACACGTACGCTCTTGAAAGGATCGAGCGGGAAAATGAAACAGAGGGCGCTTTTATTATGAATGTCAATCCCAAGGGGGATAACTCTTAACAACAAATTAAATCATAACAAATAGCATAGATGTGTTCACGTACCTACCAGAAGAGGATAAAACTTTTGAGGCATACTTAAAGATGTGTGAAGATATTTTCGAAACAGATTGCGAAAGCTGGTAAAGCGCAAAGAAAGTAAGTTTATTACTTCGAAAGCTTGGTACCAGTGAACATTGCAAATTTGTTGATTGCATATTGCCAAGGGGAACGAATAAGTTAGACTTCGCTGAGACCATAAAACTTCTTAAGGAGTTATTCGGACCGAACATGTCTATTTTTCACAAGTGATGGTCGTTTATGACCCTTGAAACAAAAATGTAGTAGGCAAAAAAAAAAAAAATGTTCTGTCAGCAACAGTACAACTTCAAAATAGTCAATATCGCCCACCTCCAGAAGAGAGGGAATTCCTGTCCGTGATAACCGTGGTAAAAGAAGACACACTCCAATCGCCAGAAACACCCACACACACAATTTGCAGGACACTGCCGACTCGTCTCTAGCCTCCTGCTTTTATAGTGGCCGGGGATTATCCATTTGCATAATCACATGAGAAAGAAACGTGATTTTCCGAGAGGTGAATGGGGTAAACGCTAATAAAAACCCCCGGACGCTATCTTGGAATTCTCTTTTCCCCCCAACCGGTGACACAACAGACGTACCCAAGGTAAGCTCTTTTTCCCCTCATTTTAGTTATTTCTACTTCTGCTACACTCCCCTCTTATCTCATGATCACAAATGGGGAAGGGGGGCAGTCGTCTCTGTCTGGTACTTCTCCGAAGAACCGGAGGCAGCACTTCCTCCCTGCCATCCTCCTCATCGCCATTATTGCCACCAGTCTGCTCCATAGGCGGTGTTTCACAATCAGGGCAGGGGGGCAGTATTCGTCTCTGTCGGGTACTCCTTCGTAAAGGCAAGATGGGTGGTCCTTCCTCCGCTTCTTCAGTATGTACATTATATGGCTCAAAATCCTCTCCGTCGTCCTGCATCATACTCTCTGTCTTTTCAGAAGACATCATACTGTCTGAGCCTCCCTCTTCCTCCGATGTTACAACATAATTGCGAGGGTGCAAATCCTTCACGTGACGAGGCACACCGTCCACCAAAATCGACTGAGGGCTGATCATCTTGGTCACCTCACCCTTGCCGAACCTCGTGGTACATCGATTTTGCGGTCTTTTGACCCATACACGATCTCCAACCTGGTAAAAGCTGTTCTTGGGACCTGGGGACGCAGTTGCGAGATTGGTCTCCTTTACTCGAACTTCGTATTGATAAATCCTGTTGGTAGGCGCAGTGGAGGGAGATGTGTCGTCTCTTGGTGTGATGTTATACCAGTAGACAGGCTCCTGTATGGTACAACACATTCTAGCCGCTATTCGTTTCACTGTACGGTGACATCGCTCCGCTATGCCATTCCCGGCTGGAGCGTATGCACAACGGAATCGCAAGTGAACTCCCCATTTACATGCAAATGCTTGGAACATATTGCAGCAGAAAGCTGTGTCATTGTCTAAAAGGAGTTCATGCGGCGCGCCACGCTCGAGAAACACTGCCTCCAACTGATGAATCACGCTTGCCGAGTCCTGCCTTGCCAATTTCCTCCAAATGGAGAAACGCGATGGACCACCGTCTGTTAAAGTTAAAAAAATTGAAGGTGCCATAATGCGTGATATCCATTCCAATTCTCTGCCAATTCCCGTTAACTTCTAGCCTTCCCTTTTCCCACCTGACTGGCGATGGGTCAATGGACTGACATTCCTCGCATTTCTGTATGACCGTTCTGACAGTTGCTTTTGTCGTGGTTGGACATCTTCTCCTGACAAAGTAGGCAGTGCGTCGCACCCCCGGATGTCCACTATCTTTGTGAATAGCCATGATTTGACTCTCATCCAACTCGTCTGTGTGAACCGCGCCTATCACTGGGTCAAGACCGTTTTTCTTTTTCATTGCCTCAAACCACTGCTGTGGCACTCGTGTCAGTCGGTCAGCAATGTTTCGTGCTGATGGAACCAGCGTCACATCCCCTGTCAGCCCGTACTCTTTCACGAGCTCCTTAAGAGTGCTTGATCGCCTCCTAATAAGCATCTCGCTTGCTGCTTTGGTGCGTACTCGCGCCTTTCCAGTTAGCGTGTCCGAGACCCAATGGTATACGCAAACAGAATCTGTCTTTATGTGTAGCACCTTGCTCTGCCACTGGAGAGCCAAATTGATGCCTTTCAATACGGCATCCAGTTCAGCCAAGTTGATATGTTGAGAGTCATCTTCAGGTCGCAGCCAACATGCACCTTCCAACACAGTTTCACACATCTCCAAGACTGCCCCAATTGCTAGGGAGCTAGCATCGACCCATACATTCAGCTCTTTGCCGTCCACACACCAATTTCCCTGTGCCGGATCGTTCTGCTGCGCAGATTTTAAGGTTTCGAACATCATACGATGTAGTACGGCGTCCCTTGCTTCATCATCCCAGCCCTTTGTTACCGAACTTACTTTCCTTCTGAGTATTCCGCAAGCCACACGAAGCCAACCGCACACCGGAAAATTCCCGACAAGTCGACCACACAGGGAAAAGATTGTTCGTCGCGTAACAATACTGGGAGCCTCCAGAATTGCATTTCCTCGCTTCCACCGCAGTTCATTGCGTTCCATCCTGACTGCCAATCCCAGCACCCGTGCACCGTCCTTCAACTGCTCCGGGTTCTTGCACTCCAACCCGAACTGCGCGAGGTGTTCTCTCACACGGGTCGCGGGCACCACGTCTTCATTGACAAAAATGACATCAATGTAAGCAGATGCTGCGCGGCTTATAACTTCTTTCTGAGATAGTACTTCGCTGACAATTGCTCTCACTATCAAGGGAGCCACATTCAAACCAAACCCCAGACGGGTCAGACAGTATTTTTCCCCATCGATTTCCACAGTCTGGTATGGCCACAGTGTCTCATGGACCCGGACTTGTAGGTATGCTCTTCTGAGGTCCAGTAGAGACACGTTAGCACCTTTTTGTCTCCACTCACGCAGCTTAGCCGCACAAACATCTGCGTTGGCCGTAAATGCGTCTACGTAATGATTTAGCTCCCGTTAGTCCATCACCGGGCGCACTTTGGCTTTGTTCTGCTGTACCGCAGCCATCATAGGAATTAGACCTTTGGGGAGTCCCAATTTATCCTCTGGGTATGGCACGAGCCAACCATTATCTATCCAGGTGTGGAGCTCCTGCGTGTATTCTTCACGAATTTCTGCTGGCACTGGGTACTCGATTATGCAGCCTTTCAGGGGGGTGGTCCACAGACCATTTCCACGATGCGGTCCACGTTCGGTTTTGATGGTCAAAGGTAGCAGTGAAATCTGGTTCATCGATAGAAATGGCTGCGCATTTAATACTTTTCCTGGCGCCCAGCCGCACTGATCCTGTAGGCTTGACAACGACACCTCCTAGAGCTTTTATGGCGTCAATCCCTAGAAGCAAGTCAAATCCCAGTGGCTTGCAATGCACCACCAACACATCGACTATGGCAGACACACCTTCATCAGTGGATACAGAGACCGTTCCAACACCGCAGCACGCATGGGACATTCCACCAATTGTGTTGACATTTACGTTTGTTTTTCTCCAAGACCGGCACCGGTCTGCATGTAAAATTGTCCTGGAGCATCCTGTATCTATAAGCGCCAAACATCACGTCCCGTCAACATGGATGCTTATCACTGGGAGCGTCGTGTTCACATCTTGGTTGGGAAGGAGACTGGCGCTTATGCGTCCTCCTCTTGCTCGTTTCCCGAGCAGTTCCGAGCCCAGTGTCTACTCGCACCGCAACGGTAACACCGTGTTCCACGTTTTTGACAGTCCCTTGCAAGGTGGCCTTTAACATTGCATTTGAAACAGGTCACGTTAACAGGATTATTCTGGGCCCTGCTGTTGTGTGAGCGTGTGGCCGCAACCACATCCTGATTTTGTTCGCCAGTCGTCGTCAAAATTCTCTTTCTCGACATTAGCTCCCCCATGGTCAGGGCTTTGATGTTCGGCACCTGTTGAAGAGCAATTGAGATGGTGTCAGGGAATCCAGTGACAAAAATTAATTTTGTGAGTCTCTCTAAGCTTTCTCCTGTGAATCCGGCCAATCCAACCAACTGCCTGGCGTACACATCCACACGTTCACCAGCCCATCTAACCATAGTTATTTTTCTATACGCTGCAAACGCGTAATCAGTAAATGCCTCCTTTAATCGAGCCTCAATCTGGTCTATTTACTTTTGATCTTCCTCCTCCATTTCCATGTAGAGGGCCAGCGCATCGCCTTCCAGGTATAAAGGTAGCAGACTCGCTACGTCATCCACCTGCTGAAGTTGTGCGACAAGTCTCACTTTTTTCAGCCACGCACAACGTCTCCCTCGCCAGAGAACGGCTTGATAATATCACTGCTTATCCGCACCTTCGCCATATTCGGGCCGAAATAGCTTGAAACAAAAATGTAGTAAGCAAAAAAAAATGTTCTGTCAGCAACAGTACAACTTCAAAATAGTCAATATCGCCCACCTCCAGAAGAGAGGGAATTCCTGTCCGTGATAACCGTGGTAAAAGAAGACACACTCCAATCGCCAGAAACACCCACACACACAATTTGCAGGACACTGCCGACTCGTCTCTAGCCTCCTGCTTTTATAGTGGCCGGGAATTATCCATTTGCATAATCACATGAGAAAGAAACGTGATTTTCCGAGAGTTGAATGGGGTAAACGCTAATAAAAAAAACCCGGACGCCATCTTAGAATTCTCTTTTCCCCCCAACCGGTGACACAACAGACGTACCCGAGGTAAGCTCTTTTTCCCCTCATTTTAGTTATTGCTATTTCTGCTACAACCGTGAGAAAACGGAGGAGCAGGACTACCTGACATATGCGTCAGTAGTGAATAAACACTGCGACAATTTTAAATCATCGGAACTTACGGTGGGCGACTTCAAATGTTTAATTTTTGCACAGGGGCTAGTTTCAACAAAAAAACAGAGATACGAAGACGCGTTCTCTCAAAATATGAGACAGAACAAGGTCTGACACTGCAAAAGTTAGCAGAAGATTGTCAAAGGGCAGTATCACTTAAAAAAGATTCCAGATATATAGAAGAAGCAGGAGTGTCGCACATAAGGAAGATTAAAAAATCTGGCAGAAACGCAGGTCAAAGAGAGTGTGAGACTCGTCAAAATCCAAAAGATTACGCGAGTTATACATACGCTATCTCTAATTACAGAAAACGAAATTATGATTCAAGTCAAAGGAACTATAGAAAATCGGAACTAAGTAATAATTGCGAAAGATGTGATGAAAAACATTGGAGAAAGGAGTGTCCTTACAAAAATATCAGATGTTTCAATTGCGACAAAGTCGGATATAAGAGTATTTTGTTGCAGAACAAAATATAGAGTACACCAAATGAGAACACACGACAAAGAAAGCCAATTTACGAAAATATGTGTTTGTTAATATTTGCGGCAAACAAATATAATTTCAACTTGATTCTGCAGCAGATTTTCGGTAATAAACGTTAGCACTTGGAAAAAACTGGATAAACCGACTCTGAAAAAGTGAAGTAAGGGTGCAAGAACAGTAACAGGAGACGAAATCAAATGCGAAAGAGAAGTCGTCCTGCCCATTAATTTAAATGGAACGACGAAGAAATTGAATATCCTCGTAATTAAAGAAAGCGAGAATTTATTGGGAACAGATTTTATTGAAAAATTCAACCTTTGGGATAAACCGATGAACGCTTTTTGTAAAAAAATAACCAGCTGCCGCACAACGTCAGAAAATATTAAAAATGAACTAAAGAACGAATTCCCAGAAATATTTACTCCGGGACTTGGAAGATGTAATACATTTACAGCTTCGTTCGAGCTAAAAATGGATGCAACACCAGTATTTAAGAAAAAACGGAACGTGCCGTTCGCCGGATTAGACAAAATAGATAGCGAATTAGACTTGAAAGAATGGGCATTTTATCGAAAATCGAAACTAGCGTTTGGGCAGCACCTACGGTGTACGTAAAGAAGAAATCGGAACAAATTCGACTCTGCGGAAACTTTTCAACCGGGTTAAATAATATGCTACAAATCACCATTACCCTTTACCAAGCCCGGAAGAGATGTTTGCTGAACTAAATGGTGGGAAAATGTTTTCAAACGTAAATTTGTCCGACACCTATTTGCAAATTCGGATAGAAGAAAAATGCTCAAAGATTTTATGCATTAACACACACAAAGGATTATTCAAGTATAACCGATTACCGTTCGGGATAAAATTTGCGCCGGCGATATTCCAGCAAGCAATGGACACAATGTTGAACGGTTTAGATTTTGCTTGTGCATACCTGGATGACATAATAAGGAGTGCGTCCATAAGTGAACATATAGAGCATTTAAAGCAAGTGTTAACAAGGATAAGCCATTACGGATTATAGGTGGAAGAAAACAAATTTGAGTTTTGTCTAGACGAAATCAAGTATTTAGGACAAATGATAAGTAAAGATGGCCGACACCCTGATCCAGAAAGAGCGACAGCAATTAGGAACATTCCAGCACCAAATAACGTGACGACTTTACAGAGCCCCTTAGGCCTCGCAAAGTATTACCAAGTATTTATCAAAGTCATGCACGACCTAAGAGCTCCGCTGAACGAATTATTAAAGAAAGAAACACCATGGATATGGACAAAAGAATGTCAAGACTCATTTCAGGAAATTAAAAAGACAATGACGTCAGATTTATCCTGAACTTATTACAACCTAAAATTACAAATAATTGTTGCGAGTGACGCGAGCTCGTATGGTATAGGAGCATGTATACATCATATCATGCCAGATGGAACGAAGAACACTATAGCGCACGCTTCAAGGACCCTAATTCCGTAAGAGAAGGCTTACTCCCAAATAGAAAAGGCAGCATTAAGCATTATTTTCGCGGTGACGCAATTCCACCATTATCCGTTCGGGAGACATTTTATACTGGAAACAGACCACAAGCCCCCAGTGATAATTTTCGGCTAAAACAAAAGGGCTTGCCAGTATATACGGCAAATCGGTTACTCCGTTGGAGTACGATCTTGCTAAATTATGATTTTCAAATAAAACATCTACGTTCGGGAAAAATAGGTCATGCGGATTGATTACCCCTGAAGAGTCACTAATTGCAGTTATACGTTCTAATTATGAGGAAAAGAACATGGTTATATATATATATATATATATATATATATATATATATATATATATATATTCGTTGTCATATTTTACTTTTTTACCTGCAAATATATTAAACCGACTGTTATCCCCTTTGTGTAATATAAAATCAACGGATTATTAGTTATTCTTATCATATTCATATTACAGACGATAACTACTTAAACATTTATAACTCCTAAAAAAGAGTAATTCATATTTATAAGTACGTCTCCCAATTTTCCTTTTATTAGATTTCTTAATACTCTCAAATAAATCGAATATCCTTGCATAATGTGAAGACGTGTAGTTTTAAGTATATTTTTATTCTTATAAATTTGTCTGCGTCGGGCTTTCAAATTTGTTTATTACTTTTATTATTTTAAAGGAATTTGGAAAAAGTAAGTTGGCAACTATTTTCTTTTAATTATTAAAAATGCCAGTTATATACGTTTAGTATATTAATTTCTATTCTAGCCTCCCTTTTGGGTTAAGCGATTTCGAGATCCAAGTTGCATCTCTACTGTAATAAAGAGTAGGTATACTCAGGTGTCTTTCATATATACAAAAAAAAACAAATTACAATTATATTTTGGTTTTTAATATACTTGGGGTTATAAATGGAAGCAACACATTTACTATTAGTTATTTGCTCTGCGATCCGTAAAAAAACGATTTTAGGAGCCTCATATGGAAAATAAAAAAAAAACATGTAATACCGTGTCGAGCAAATAAAAAATGCCATCAGTGGCAACGCTCGGCCGAGGAACCGAAAGTGGAGAAGTAAGCTTAGAAAAAGTAAACACATTTATCGAATTGGCTAGAGTAAAAGTCTCACATTACTGAGTTTCAAATTCACCCTTACAATGCGTGAAGTAATAGGTGGCACAAATAAAAGTGTAACACGGCTGTTCTCTCTCTTTCTCCCTGTTTCTCCCTCCCTATATGTCCCTCCATCCTATTCCTTCTCTGTCTATCTCTGTCGGTCTGTCTGTGGCTCTGCCTCTCTCTCTCTCTCTCTCTCTGTCTCTCTCCATCAATCCGTACCCGCGTATAGTTGCTTCCTTGCTATTTTGCTCGCTTCCCGGTGACAATGCAAGTTCGTGCTAACATGCCTTGTCGTTTACGACGAAATGAAAGTAAACTGCAAAGCAATGTAGTAAACGAAATAGTATAATTAGGGATTAAAACAAAGAAAAAAAACACAATCTTTGTTTTTTGGGTGTTATAACTAAATGAATAAATACAAAAATAAATGTAAATATGTAGAAATAACGGAGGCTGGAGTGAGGATAATTAGAAGCAGTATCACGTAGCTGTGTATTTACTCAGGTGTTAGGGAATGAATAAATATAGTAGCATTATCAATGATTAATATCGGAAAATTCCAGACATGCAAAGTTAATGTAGCGAATTAAAATCCTAAAGAAACGAATGGATGTGTAAAAAAATGGATATGTAAAAAAAAGAATATGTACAAAAATTGATATGTAAAAAATGGATATGTGAAAAAATCGATATGTAAAAAATCGATATGTAAAAAAAAAATGGCGGTATGTTTATAAGTGTCGAACCGTCCAAATGGTGGAAAATGCGAATACAAGAATATGAGAATGTCTACTGAGCAGCAAACCAGATGTACCAGATTTTGGAGAAATAAATATCTTTAAATAGGAATGTGTAAATGTTATGGTATATGCATGTGTCTAATAATAAGGTAAGAGCAGTTATAACCCAGCAGAATAGGAATATGTAGAAATTGTGCTGGGATCTAGTGGAGCGATGAAAGCACAGAATAGATAGAGGAAATAATAGGAATTATTTCCCTAAATATTGTCAGATTGTGATTGTGGCGCTCCCCGGAACTAAGATAAGATTTTATTTAACGCCTGCATATGCATTTAATATGGTTTTAATGTTACATAACATTGTAGCTAATAGTGTAGACATGATAAATGTGTATGTGGTATCCGTTGTTGTAAACCTACAGTATTTTGGTTCAGAGGGGAACAGCTCGACGCTTTTATTACGTATGGAGATTTATAATTTTTCGCGACGTTTTTGTAAAATTCAGTGAATTTAAATAGTAAATGCGAATTATGTATCTAAGGCGTAAGCCTCGATGGAATAGATAATATTCGAACATACCTTTGCGAGTTTTACAAAGTTGATATTTCATGTTTTTATTCATTACGCTCTATAATGTATTACATTTTTTTCTGCTGTTTAAATCTCGTGTTTTTGTGAATCTACGGATTATACCAAGCGAACGGAATTCAATAAAAAAAATAAACTAGTAACATGTTTACCTACTGTATTAAACTAATTACAATTACATTTATATTTTTTCATTGTCAGCCGTTTTTTGTAATACCTTTGTTGCTTTTAATTAGTGAACAATTAATTTATTTGTTTATTTTTGTATGACATTTTTAGTAACAAGCGAGTATGGCGTTTGTTAAGTTTGCAGGTTGAAACAAGTAACGTAGAAAGCAGTAACAAAGGTAGATCAAATAAGAAGTGTATTAGGAAAAGGTATATTTACCGGATATTTACATAATGGTGTCAAATAAGAGAGTATTTGCTGGAGAAACATATCTGCTCTTGGCGGCGTTCGGTGGCATCTGGTGAACACACACTCAGCCTAACTGAGTCTTCCTATTTATGTGTAATTACTATCTACATATGCAAATGAATGTGTGCCACCACAACAGCATTAATTTAATTTAATTCTGTGCAAAAAATTATTTTCAAAAATACATTGTTTTGTTTTTAATGTATGACATGATTTTTTACTATATGTGATGCCTCATAAAGTTTTCTTATCCGCCATTATTG
Source organism: Euprymna scolopes (assembly GCF_053919585.1). NCBI lineage: Eukaryota > Metazoa > Mollusca > Cephalopoda > Sepiida > Sepiolidae > Euprymna > Euprymna scolopes. The sequence continues at coordinate 142,156,365 of NC_136495.1, read as the reverse complement.
TTCTATATCCAGTATTCCACATCATTCCACATTGCGTAAAAAATATACAATGTCATTAGCCGCCCCAGCATAGAATTTAATTACATTTAAGATGACCTTAATTACAAATTCACAGGAGGGAAAAGAGAAATAACAAAAACTATGCCCAACTCAAAGGAGGTAACTTAAAAAAAAAAACTTTCTTCAATTAGGGTTGTCCGCCTTTGCATTATGTGTGTGTGTTTTTTAAACAAAATGCACGTGGGTATCGATCCTCTGTTTCGTAAAAAAAAAACTTTTTTTCACTAATATTAAAATTAGCATAGACATCCATAATGATTGACTCATAGATAAACCTCTAAACATATCTTAATGGTCCGTGAAGATTGCACTTTTTTTATCATCTACATACCCACTCAAAAACCCACGGTTCGAATTCTTCCAATGCAGAGCTAACCCTTTTTTTCTTTAGTAGAAGAAACGAAGACATGTATCCATACCCGAAAAAAGGTCGCAGGGTACAGCAACCGCAACCTTAGTCTAATAACCCTCAAGATAAGAAAAATGTCCGATTAATCAAAATAATAGAAACATTTATTCGTGTTTAATTCCCTCAAATTCTTTGCGTAAGAGTTGGAATTTTGTGAATATACACTGATCAATAAAAGATTCCATTGCTCTTATAAATGAAGAGTAGCACTGCGCAACACGGACTGGAAATAAATACACTCGAAGACAAAATTATGATATGAAATATATACTTTGTTTTGCTCCCTCTCACATAAATAAAATAGCACATCCACTCTTTGAATTCTTGGCAGATTGTTGACGTTTCTAACGTCGGTTATTATGACGCTATTGGAGTATTTGAACTGGTAATTATAGTTTTACGGAATTTCTGAAATAACCGTTTTTTTTATTAAAAGATTTACATCTTACGGCATATTATTCTCATAAGCAAAACTATTCGGACCCTATTATATTAAAACTTCTCCGCGTTTAGTCTCTCGGTGCTATCTTTTCTGCATTAACGGGAAAAATGTTTTTCGCGAGTTCAATGTTTAATTCGCAAAGTATATAAATTCAAAATGATGAGCAAGCTTGATTATAATGTAACTAATTTGAAATATATCACGGAACGAGTATTACACGTATTATCTGTCTGAGCGGTGAGAATATGTAAACGAAAACTAATTTTGTAAAAATTTAGATGAGAAATACTCATATAAAAATACGAAATATAAAAGCAATACTTGATACCAAGTATGCCAGGAAGAATCACGGCAAAATATGTATAATGTCTTATTTCGAATCTTTATACGTAAATACAAGGATTTCTTCGATCTGGTTCATAAATATAGAGCGGTTATAATAAAATTCCACTCTGAGGTAAAAGTGGGGGTATTTAATTGTCTGTATTATCGTTGACAAGTAGCCGCAAAACATCCAGTACATCATAGTAACGACGCATCTTATTGATAAAAAAAAAAAACAGTCAACGATTACTGTTGGTGAATTCATCGAATAGAAAACGTGTAATGCGCTAACATTTATGAAATCAAAATATTCCACAGTATATCTCAAATAGGATTTTCGGTTTCCGAGGTGAATTAAATGTTTATTTCCGTAAATGGAATGATAATCCAATCGTAAATATTTCCGGCAAGTGTTTAACTCATCTAACTGGAAAATGAAGTTAACGTCTCTCAGTATCAGATTTTCATAAAAGAATACAGCATTTAAACGAATATATTTGTTAAAATGAGTCGCTTAGTCGGGTCGCTTACATACCTACTTTGGGTAGTATGAAATGGCATTGGCAACTCATTTATAATGCATTAAATGTGTCAGTCATTGATGCTCGGTGAACTGATTGTGCAGCGTTGAATTATTCAATGCGACACCTTCATCTTCAACGATATATCACTATGTCTTGGATAAATTTCCAATTATATCAACACAGGCACGGACGGGGAGGTCAAACTGCAATTTTACCTGCTAATATAAGACAAGATAATATTGAACATCCTGGTGTCCTCCTGCCGAAAGTGCGATAAAAGTAAAATGTAAACACCGCGTGTGTGTAGGTGATTTATTATATAGATTTATATTGGATTAAAAAAACCTTTGCAATAGAGGTAGATGAAATTAACCTGAAAGTATTTTACACTCCCTAGCCTTATCAGTATTTCACTTAATTTTTACTTTGATCGTGATGTAGAGTGATTTTTTAAATTATCATGAGGTACAGTAGAACCCTGATATAAGATACTTCCACTCCTGACACTACAGCACGCTTATATCTGGATTACACTTAAATCTGGCGTTCTTCTTTCCGTGTTACACTGTACATTAACACAAGATATAATTTGGGACTAGAGAAAATCTCTCTGATATCCGGTTTTCTTATATCGGGGTCTATTATCCCGGTTACACTGTATATTTCGATTAAATAACCATCAACAAATAACTCAGTTTGCCAGAGTAAAGTTGGGAAAATAATTTCGTCATATTTGAACATTCTAGGTGGAAATATACTTTTGAATTATGCAATGTGAGTAGGTATAGATACCGCATGATAAGAACAGATTGTAAAAAGAAAAAGAAGGAATGCTGATGAAAATAATAATCAGGAGAATAATATTGGCATAAGTCTTTAAAGGTCTATATTAAGATGTACTAGAACCGATTAAGTAAAGAAGAGTTACACAAGTTTGCTCTTCTACTAAAATAGAAACAGATATGGAACATAAACATAGCATACATTGCTTTCCTAACAAAGTACACGACTTCAAACCAATTAAGCGGTTAACAAATTGCACAATTCTACAGAATACGAGAAAACACATTATCCCTACTATTATATAACATTCCCATTACATATGTGTAAGGGGATCAGCTCGTCCTTTTTGGACTCTAAAAAGACTGCCTCGGCTTTTTTATGTAATTTCACACAAATGCAAATTATGTATCTGAGAGTTTTCTTAAATATGTTCGATAATATTTTTTTTTAAATCCGATGAAAGACAGAATATATGATTTTGATCAAAGTTAATACCTTATACAACCAATCATCACAAGTGTATTTGATAACTTACATTACGCCAGAAGTTGAAAGGCGCGACATATAAAATCAACAGCCGGTACTTTGATATGACATAAATGTTTCGATTAAATGCCCAGGTGAGCTATGACCACTGCCTTTTTAATTTTACACTTAAAATAAAGCCATTATCAGCGCATAAGTAAAAAGGTCAATCATATATAATTAACAGTAGGCTATTTGGTATGACAATAGGCATCTGCGAAATGAATGTTTCTGTTTATAGCACATTTAGATCAGAACACCTGACTTTTGCATCATAAACTAATTCATGCCATTATGTGGAAATAATTTCTTTATAGATTCTATACATTGGAAGATACACTACAGCGTATTTTGAATGATATCACTGGTAGAATGCTGGTAACGCTTCCTCCGGTTGCTCTACTCGGAATCCCCAACTAAATTAGGCAAACTATCGATGTGATTGTATAATGGCTGATTTCAGGGATTTTATTTACAATTACAATATAACTGTGGGTAGCATTTGTTGATCATCATTCAATCCCGGGCAACATTGGGTTTCCTGCTAGTATGGTATAAAATACAGAGAGTAGCAACCCAGGAGGTTGCAAATTGCATGATCTGGCGGGGCAATCAATATCAGATATCACTCTCTAGCTTATCAAGTATCTTCAAATTGTCAACAGATTTACCCATCCAGTACATTTCCCACACAATACAAATGCTGCCAGGCTTTTTTTTTTTCCGGTTGTCAAATTTTATAAACTCACGTCCTTCCGTATATGCATTCGTTGTATTGTGTATATAATTATTAGTGGATCGATTTATCTAAGCATTCCGCAGCTGGCATCATTTTATTCATTTACTTATCAAATTGATTTATTTCGATTAATACGATTCGCGTCCTTATTTCGTTTTAACTATGGGATCCATTTTTTGTTTGTCTGTTTATTCTGATCAGAAAGTGATTTCCGCCTACTCTTATGCAATACATGAAAGGTTATCATGCCTTTATATATATATATATATATATATATATATATATATATATATATATATATATATATATATATATATATATATATGACAACATCTTCAACAGCAATACCATCACTCTATGTCTGTAAAATACAACTATGGAGGTGCAGGTATGTCTGAATCAATATGCGCATATAGGGCCGTGCATACGCCTCCTTAGGGGGGTATGGGTGTAAATGTGTGTATGTATCTATGTATGAGCGCATCCATGCTTACGCACACGTACCCAATTTAGCACTTTAATGAAAATTGGACGTCAGCAGGGGCGACGCGGGTGTATATGCATGCATGCGCGCATACATGCATATATTTGTACGCCAGGATACTTGTATTTTACAGACATAGAGTCATGGTATTGCGGATGAAGCTGTTCTCATATATATATATATATATATATATATATATATATATATATATATATATATATATATATATATATATATATATATATGACAACATTTTTAACAGCAATACCATGACTCTATGTCTGTAAAATAGAACTATGTCTTACATAGATCTAAAGAAAATCAACGTGTCGTTAATTAAGGGAATGGAATTAATGATTATGGAACAATGTAAAAAATCAATAGCAATAAAATAGACTAACTAAACGAAAAATTAATGTAGCAGTGGTGAGTAATTGCTATCATGTTCTTATTTAACACTGATGTTTTTTTTTCTTTTTACGGATGCAGGGTATTTGTGTTTGAGACAGCGAAGACATATCTACACGTGTCATGTCAAACCCTTTTTCATTCTCTTTGAATCGGGTGTGCACAGAGATGACCACGTCTGTCAACGTACTCTTCATTGTGTGTTTCATCAATTGTTACTAGATGGTTGATGTGTGAGCCCTCTTAACCCGGGTTGACGCTCACAAACAACCAATTCCTTCAACAAACGAATAACGTGAAATATTATAGCGCTTATTCAAAATAACCGCTGAAGGAAAAAAAACATTGGCAGAGGAGGGTGGCTTGCGGAATATCGTATTCTTTCTCTAATTTTCTCTCTCTCCTCTCTCCTTCTCTCCCTTTCATTCTCTCTCACCCTCTCTCACTCTCTTTCCCTCTCTCTTTCTCTCTCCCTCTCTTTCCTTCTCTCTTTCTCTCACTCTCTCTATATATATATATGTGTGTGTGTGTGTGTAATTCTCCTCATATATGTAGAGCTATATATATATATATATATATATATATGTATATTAAATGTAAAGATATAAAAATAGTGATTGATGAAGCAGTTATATGACAGTATCATCAGTTCATAACATGATATATATTCTATCGTTAATTGAACACTCTAATCAAGGCTTCGACTTCTAATCCATATAATATATATATACACCCATATATGTGTGTATGTGTGAGTGTATATATGTGAATATATGTTTGTATGTATATGTTATATATATATATATATATACAGCAAAGAAGAGGAAAAAAGCAATAATTTTAAATCATGGATCAGCTTCAAAAGGGGGACACGAACAATATTCAAGTAAGTGGACGATTGTAACGGGGAAGATATCCATTTCCTTATTTAATATTGACAAAAAATATTTTCGTACTGCTTCCTCATCAGAACAAACGGGGGGAGACAGCATAATAAAACAACCGTATTTGAGTGAGTATGTCGGATGAACCTCCATGAAAATATTGAAATTTATTGACCCTCCCCCAGTCAACATGTTAAAACTTAAAAGAGAAATAATCACCCAGATGCATAATAGGAGATGATCTAAATTCAATAATTTTAAACAACACTGATAAAACAATTAGGCATTAAACATTATTTCATCTAAAATTATTAGCAACTTAAACTTATATTATTATCTATTCTTAATAGACATTAGTTGATATTAATAGATAATACTCAATAAGTAAAATAATCTTCTTTTTTTTTAAATAAAGACAATAAATTGACGTGAATATTTTTCCATTAATCACAATATAATGTCGTTGTTTTTTTTAATGATCTACCAACATTCTTCCTCCTAGTCATTATAATTTCAAATTATCTCCCAGATATTAAGGTTAAGCGACATAAACATTTGCTTAAAACGTCCATATACCAATGATCTCCCTTGTTTTAGATCTTAAAATAAAAAATATATTTATTCATCAAGCGTTGAATTTTTAAATTTCAGTTATTGCAGATTTAGCGTTTTTACAACTAACGTTACTACTATTTGAGTATATTAGTGAGATATATACCTTGCAAACGATACGCCTTTGAAATTTGGTGGTCAAAGATAAGATTAGCATGAAATAGTGTACATTCGTAAATCAATAACGGATTATAAAAGAACTCTGGGAGCACTTTTTCTATAGAGGTTCACTAGTCATACCCAGTCCAATATGCTAGTTTAATGTTGGTGCCTTCCCGTCCCCCACACATTTGTTCTGATAACGAGACAGTATACAAAAATGTTTCATTTGGTAATATTGAATAAATAAATAGATAGCGCCTGCGAACCGACGTATGCTAACTTCGAATGGGTTTTTCCTCCTTTTAAGCTGAATTATTATTTCACAATTATTAATCTTTTATCCTCTATATTATCGTAATTCTAAGCGAATACGCCTATCAAATGTATCATATATCTACTGTACTTCGGGCAACGTCATCTTAAAGTATCCATGCATTTACAGAAACTTTGCACGTTTAGATTTTTGTCTATGATCGAAATTTTCTCTCATTTGCTTTAATATAACAGCGATTTATACAAGATATTTCAAACACGTGCAAGCCAGTGTTATTTTGCGTATATCTCAATAGTTCTATTGTGGTTTGAATTTAATTTAAGACCTTATCCTGCCTTGACAAAATTCCGAATTGATCTCGTAGCCTAGTGGAGGGATGCCTTCTTCTCTTCCCTACAACCTATTTCGCACAGAATAGACGTTGCGACCCTGTTTCTGTCCTGCCGTAATTTTAATGCCAAGTGTTCGTCTAAGATCTACTCTATAGTCCTAACTCGTCAAACATTACGAGAAACACTCGCTAGCTGAAAAACCTATCAATTTCCCCCAATTTTGATTTTGCCTAAACCTAAACATAGATTCCATCAACAAAGCTTATTTCTTAGAACTGCACGCCTGTGGAACTCTCTTTCGTTTTCCTGCTTTCTCGCTGACTACAATATGGCCGTCTTCAAGTCCAACGTAAACAAGTACTTAATAAGCCGTCCCTCTTAATTTACATGATTTACCGAATTTACACTTCTTACAGTTACTATGATATTGTCCCTTTGACTACTGTTTACTCGTTAACCTTTATCTTCGAGTAGCTTCTGGGTCTTGATAAGTGGTGATTTCTTCGTAATAAACAAATTATTTCTTTCGTAAAATGTATTTGCGACCAATTGTAAGAAATACATAAAAACTATATTGAATTCTGTACCTATAAATATTAATTGATAATTAATATATCAAAACTAAACAAAAGTAATAATTTTCATTTCTGATGAGCTAAAACATGTATGCATAATATACGTATACATATTTATATATCATATATATATATTTATGCACCTTAGACGCATTAGAAGTTCTGAATCGATTGCTTCATGAGAAGTACATTCAGGACGTGCTGATGTATGTTTATTCACACATACAATCAGATAGCCAGCGGTAAAATGGATAAAAGAGAAAAAAGGAAACCCTTTCAATCAAATTACAAAAAAATAACAGAAAACAGTGTTTAGAGCCCAGAAAATAAACCGAATCAATACTCGTTAAATAACACCGGCTTTTCTTTATCCTTCGATTGCTCACGGTGTACTGTTCTAAACCCATCATTTTTTAGTATCTTCCGCTTCACTCGTACGTTACAAAAATAGCCCATGACCTCGGCTGACTTGAACTTCGATTTAGAATGCGGTTGTTCTATGTGTTGAAGCGTCACGGACATATGCAGAGGACAGGTCATTTAGAAGTCAAATATCGTCAATGACAGCCCTAAAATTGGCTAGCAAATGCTGATACCGTGTATAGCCCTTATCGATATTTGCAAGGACGAGAACCGATTGTTATCACTACCTCGCATCTATTCCCCTATTGCATCTATGAAATATATATATATATATATATATATATATATATATATATATATATATATATATATATATATATATATATATATATACAAAGCAATATATAAACTATAATACGCATATATATATATATATATATATATATATATATATATATATATATATATATATATATATATAAAATAGAAACCTGAACATCCGTCTGCGTGTGTATGTGGGTGTGGGTGTGTGTGTGTGTGTCTGTCTGTTCACGAATAGGCTCATATATGTTTGTCTATTTTAAAAAAAACTGATTACATATAATGATAAAAGATGTATCGAGACACAGGAATGGGTATGTTTGATCTGGCAGAACGGTGGTTCATTAAAATTCTGGGGTCTGCGTTCGCCCCTCGTCCACAAAGTATGGAAATAAACAAAAATTAAAATTAAAAAAAAAAAACATTTACAAGTGTTTTTGATATAGATGCAAATAAAAATACTTTGATAATTATGTTTCAGTTTAAATAGGGATGGAATAAGCAGGTGTTATTTAACGAGTATTGATTCGGTTTATTTTCTGGGCTCTAAACACTGGAATAATAAAAATGTGGGGTCTGCGTTCGCGCCTGGCCTCCGTAGAATGGACATAGGCACACACTTTAAATAAAGACTTTTCATATCTACCTGCGTAAGTATACTTTGATAATTATATCTCAGTTTGAAGAAATATGGTATAATTAAATTATGGAATGTTAGTTCGCACGTGAGCTCCATAGAACGGAAATATGTCACAAAGTTTAACAAGGTTTTTTTTTTAATATAGATCCACAGAATATTGTGATAAGTATTTCAGTGTAAACAGGTATGGTATAATAAATTATGGTGTTTATCTATTTTAATTTTACTTTCATCATATTTTGCTTCGATTTTGATACCTCCAACTCCGAAGCTATCTCTTTACAATTCTTCCTTTTCATAACCTTTCATAAATCAGAGTCCAGGATCTGTAGGCTGTTTTAACCCAGTCAACGACGGGTACTTTTGCTAGTATATATATATATATATACATATATATATATATATATATATATATATATATATATATATATACGGAGAGAGGGGGAGAGAGACAAAGAGAGAGTCATCCACATAGATTACTGTTTCTTTGTACCGAAACTCATCAGTGCGGCTAGATTAGCACATACCTGTAGCTGGGGATTTAACCTAAAACCATCGTATTACACACACACACACACACGCACACACATATATGTATATGTATGTATATATATATATATATATATATATATATATATATATATATACATATATATATATGTGTGTGTGTGTGTGGGTGTGTGTGTGTGCAAATAGATATAATATAAGTATGCATATAAATAAATATGCAATGGACTCTCACGCCCATTTCTAAGTAAGAGCTTTCGAAAAAAACAACTAAGTTGCTCGAAATTCTACACAGGTTATTTGTTTAAATTGGTGAAGGCTTTGTGTAGAACCAACAATGTTTTTGTATTACTGCTAGTCTTTTTCGGTGCGTATGACTCCCGCAGGGCAGAGTATGCAGTAGACCATAGTTTTTTTTTTCAGAGTGTTTCATGTCATTAGGGGATATGGGGTTGCATTTCTCCCAGTAAATTGATACCAACCGTGATTTTCTAGGCACACCCTAGCATCCTCAAATAAGAATCTAATACTGGTCAGGCTCAAAGTGTATTAACTACGGTTACCTGGAGAGAACCTATGTGCCAACGTTATTCTGCCGTGCCGTATATATATATATATATATATATATATATATATATATATATATATATATATATATATATATATATATATATATATATATATACACCGTGCCAGGATTATATGCAAATCAATATTTTTCAAGGAAAGTGTTGGAAATTTAGCACGTTATATGGCAACTAACATAAGCGCAGATCCCAAATTTAAAGCTAATTTGCACAGTAATAAACAATTGCAGCCATTTTGGATATTTGCATTTTTTTAGCGTGCCAACTTTATATGCAAACCGGTGCTAAAATATGGGGTGGTGATAAAATATCATCGAAACATTGATAATTCTAGGATTTTGTAAATTGAGTACAACAATAATAAAGCACAAAGAACTTCAATATGGCTTCAGAGTACAATCAATATCTTATATTATTGCCATTTTTATTGAAAAGAGACAGAAGATATTGGGCCATTTAAGATGTCAAATATCGATTTCCTCTGATGAAATGTCTTGTGCAGCAGTCAGAATAACATTTCAGAGGTCATTTTGGAGTTGTACTACCTTCCTCCTTAGTAAGTATCTTGTTTCAAGGTACTCCGCAGATTTTCGATGGGATTTAAATATGGAGAACAAAACCATCGCATTATTTTCCCATGTCTGACAAAACTCTCTCCAAATATTCAGTGATTATCCTTGCAGAATGAGACGGTGCCTTATCATGTATGAATACCATCTTTTTTTCCGGAATGCCAATTTCTTCTTCATGGGTCAGGGCTCCATGTGTTCCTTAATGAAGTCAATGTAGAGTGTGGCGGTAATTTTCGCTTAATCTGAGATTCATTGACAATAATTGCAGCCCAGAACACCACACCACCACCTCCTTTTTGACGTCTGATCCTTTGGGAACGGAGACTCTCATTATGGTTGTATTCCCCCCTCCACGCATCGGTCCATAAAGTGTCGCTCGACACTCATCGATAAACAAAACATTTTGGAAAGTCACCTTCATGTGATCTCTTACCCACTCTAACCTCTTTTTGTTGTGGATATCCTTCAATTGAGGGTGAACTTAGGATACGGCAACGAGTTGATTTGGCCACATAAGGGACACCAGTTTTTCATAAACTTGTTTGCTAATTTCAAATGAGTTATGGCGGACTTCTCGCTTGATCTTGCCCATTGTTCGACACGACCGATATGATTTCTTACTAATTTTTACTTTGTCAGAACGTCCGTTTTAAAGTTGAGGGTTAGTACAATATTTTTTATTGTACGATGATTACGGTGTAATTCATTGACAATTTCTAAGGTGGAAATCTTATTATTGAGTCTTTGTATCGTTTTAGATTTATCAATTTGATTTACATCCCATCTTGCATATAATGTTGGCACGCTGAATAAAATCTGAAAGTCACTAAAATGGCTGCCGCTTCTCGCTGTAGCGTAGATCAGCTTAAAATTTTATATCTGCGAATGCGTTAGTTTTGCTGTATAGCATGCGATGTTTCACGAATTTTCCTTGAGCTCTTTCAGAGTTAGATGAAAAATATCGATTTGCATATAATTCTCTCACGGGATATCTATCTATCTATCTATCTATCTATCAATCTACCTATCTATCTCTCTCTCTCTCTCACTCTCTCTCTCTCTCTCTCTCTCTCTATATATATATATATATATATATATATATATATATATATATATTATATATGTCTAAAGTGTATTTTTGTACAGAATTTAAATATGACAGAAAATAGAATTCTTTTGGACCCTAGCCGTCTTTCGCCATCCTTGTAAGAGCCAACGATTGCATTTTGATCTTTTTTAAAAAGAAAATGGGAGAAAAGGAATTAAACTTAATGATGAAAAGCAGAAAGATTTATTTACAATCACATATATATTAAAGGTTGGAAGGAAGGGAAAAGGATGAAATAAAATGGATTAACATATGTATGTATCCGTATATAATGAATATTATTTTTTTAAATTAACCATCGCGAGTGGGGAATGATAACCAGCATATAAATATACGGGAAGGAGAAATGGATAGTGATTCATATCTAAAGTACCACTCTATAATTCGCCTAAACGTTTTTGGTTATTAACAAACCGCTTCTGCCTACGGAGAGAGTGTGTGAGGCGTGCAATGGAGATGGGTTCGAGAGTTTTAAAGTGACTACTCGATCGGCGTCGAAATAAAATTGAGAAAAGTCGTCCTTATACCCCTGCCCCATTCTGGTTTTTCACATACATGATGTCCAATTGCGGAATCTAAATTATTGTTGGTGGTGTTGAGGAGAATTTTATTTTTATTACGAGAATCTGAAGGAACACGTTGCCAATTCTTGTTTAAAAATGAAGGCTGGTTCTCCCAACGTAGACAGCGTTACAATGACATTGGAGTGTATATATATAATAATGCCCAGTCTAATGCAAGGCAACCCATCCTTTTTGAAAGAAGAACATGCAGTTTTTTATTGAAAATAATCCGAAGTAGAACAGACGGAAACAATTGGTGATAGGATGTTTTAATTGATTCAATAGAGAGATACATTTTTCACCAACTCATAGCAACTTAAAATATAGAGGACACTTAATTAAAGTAGTAGATTTTCAATTCAATACATTTAATCATCACAAATTCTGGGTAGCCATTATCGATTAGTATTCCCTTAATTTTAGTAATTTCGATATCTAGTCGACATGGGGATTAATTAAACAAGTCCGTGTGTACCAACGTATGAATTAACGACAGCTTGGTGGTTTTAGAAGTAAAATAACACTATTTAGTACATTAACAGATAACGGTAGGTTTTTTTGTATATAGAGAAAAGACCCCACCCCTCTGGGCCTATAAGTCAACACGTAAAGAAATTAGAGAGAGAGTTGTCCTTTTTTATCTCCATAGTAAAAGAAAAGGCGTGATGTAAGGCATTATGACGTTGAAAGAAATCTAAAGCCAGGGCATGTGAAGGAAAAGCCACCAACGCATCATCCACATAACGAAAATAGAAAGCAGGTATGTTATGTGGCGAATTGAGAAGTTTTAATTCATAAAAGCTAACGAAAATATCGGTAAGGATAGGACCTAAGGGGTTGCGAATAGAAACCCCATTAATTTGTTGGTACATTAGGTTGTCGAAACTAAACTTGACGGAATTTGTGCAAAGAGAAAGGAGTTCTATGAAATATTTTCCGATAAAGAAGGAGGAACAAGTTCACTACGATAAAGTGCATCGCAGCAAATAGTAATAGTCTAGCAATAGTCACGTTAGTAAATAAACTAGACATATCAAACGAGCAAAAGAAAGTTGCATTTCTCCCAGTAAATTGATACCAACCGTGATATTTCTACGACACGGCACACCCTAGCATTCTCAAATAAGAATCTGATACTGGTCAGGCTCAAAGTGTATTATTGGGAGTAGTATCTCTAATGATTTTTGAGAAAGTAAACGAATTAGAAACACAGAAAGTAGAATAGAATGCACGGATAGGGGAAAGTAACTCAATGGCCCATTTAGAAGGGGCACGTTGAGCAGAGACAACCATGCAAAAACTCGCTGTACAGGGTACATTAACTTTATGCATTTTAGGGAGACCATAAAGTATGGGTCTCAAGGATCGAGTTGGTCCTATTTTCTGATAAATCTCTTTGGAGAGAGAATATATTTATAAAAAGAAGTGCAAGCGTTTTTGCAATTTATTTTTAATATTCAACGTATGCTCACACGAGTCGACAAGGCTGAGTTCAAGAAATGTTGTAATATCATCTAAATTATTTAACATTTTATTATTATAATCAGTACGGTGAAGACTACCACGCTGGCACCTTATCAGGCCGTGAAAGATACATTTATTGAAGTCACCTCGTATGCTAGAAACATTCCAAAGATAATGCCTCTTATTTGTTTATCCGCCCGATCAACCCGAGTTAATTGAAAATTCATATTTGGGATGACTGAATTAGTGCATGTATTACCTGTAAGTTATATTTTCCTGATGAAAGTGTGAGACTTTAAAAAAGCAACACCTGACGTAAGTCAGAAGTAAAGATGGATTACTGAGTCCGTCTATGCATTAAAAATTGATCTGATCAACATTAACAAACGACTCTTGAACGTTTATGGTTCCGAAGCTTTTGATTAAAGCCAATTTATGAGATAGGTTCGTCCACTTCAGTGTGGCGATCGGGATATGATTTACAGTGCACACTCCGGATTTGTAAAACTGAGGAAGGAATAAGAGATCAGTTTTATTTAAAAATTGTTAGTAAATAAGCATTTGGGTATTTCCTATGTTGAAAGTAATGTATTCAACGAGAATTGCCAAGGCACGAAAAAAAAAAAAAAAGAGTTGAATAGAATATTTCTCGTTTAAATATAACATCATAAGTATGACCTTCATTTATTTATTTAGTCATTCATTTTTCCTTAATTATATTCCTTGTTAATATTTCCGTTCTCGGCATTGGGCCAACGCTCTCGCATATGCATTGTGAGATTAATTCAATCCGTCCCGCACTTGACAAGCTTGCTTCAATAATCCGGTTGATTTACCGAAATCTTTTATATACTTCTAATCGTGTTTATTTTACATCCATAATATAAAGTAGTGTAGTGATGGTGTGTTGGATCGTAGCTCAGACAGTTGACAGAAACACATCCCTCTTTATCCACATAGAGAAGTTTGATACAGAGTTAAACGATCACATTGTCGTCCTAGAAAATTAATTTTTCTTCGCTGACACTGGTTTCAGTTTTATTGCAGATCATCTACTAGATGACCAATAGTTTACAAATTTCAAGAGCCATAGCAGTTTTCTATCATATCAAAAAGTGAGACAATCTTCAACGATCGAGATCAAAAATGCCCCGCTGTACAACTCATTGTATCTACCGATTACAGGTATTGCCACAGCCATTTCCAGCACAGCATATATCGCTGGATGGCCAGGAATATCAGTGATGTGGCCAGCATGTGGAAAACAGTTTCCGATCACGGTTATGGTCTTTCGCTTGGTTTACAGTGATGGCCACATAATGCGACCTCACTTTTCGAAATAGATTTGATAGTCAACACTAAAGTGTACCTGTATATGCTGACAAGTGTGGTAACCCCCGGGCGCAATCAGATCGTAGCTGGCAGAATCCTGGGTATGGCAACAAAACACACCGGTTCCCACAAATCTAAATTGATTCAGCCTTACCTTCAGAATGAGTGCTACGAATTTGCTCCCTCCATTCACTGGATTTGCCTTTCCTCTGAGCTGCATCCGCTCGATTACTTCCTTTAGTCATGCATCGTGAACATCACCAATATGAACTCGCACAACACCAAGCCAGCCTAATACCCCATCTGTCGAGTATTCGTCGATCTCCCGCCGGCGCATGTGTAAAAAGGCATGCTCCTAGTGCCGGACACGTGTCGAGGCTTAAGGCGAATATATTGCTACCTCATCAAATTATGTGAACCAGAATTAAAAATAAAGCGGTAGTGCTGTTTCTATAGTGCGACAAATGTATCGTTCCATCCTATACCTTCAAATAGAAAGAGAGAGAGAGAGAGACTGTGGGTGTATGTGTGTGTATGTGTGGGTGTGTGTGTGTGGGTGTTTGTGCGCGTGGGTGTATGCTTATGATACAAACAATATTGGTTACATACGCGCGTGCAGGTTTAGTATATATATATATATATATATATATATATATATATATATATATATATATATATATATACATATATATATATATATATATATATACATGTGGGTGTGTATGCGTGCGTGTGTCTGTTTGTGTGTGTTACGGGGAGGTGTTTCGAGTATCAAAGATAAAAAACACAAATATGTAATCGATCATAACGCACAAACATTAAATGGAACATACAAAAATGTATTTGCTGGTCATAAACTATTCTCATTCATTGATAAAATCGATTCACTACTTACATTTCGTTACACTTGTATTTTTTCGTCAATTTCCTTTCTATTCCTGTTTTTCTACAACGCCAAAGCCGTTTTTAGTACTGAAAGCGGTTCTATTATCAACAGAGGATCGAAAATCTTAACCTTTAACTTCAGAAAATAAGACTGATGCGACTTTAGTGTTCAGGTGTTAACATTTTTACCTTTGCTAATTCACGTGTCATACCCGGATTATATGACATGAGTAAATGGAAGGAATACGAAATAACATTGTACTTTGACGTATTGTAAACTGACAACATTGACCTTTAGCGCTTTATCACTAAAAGCCAGTACGTATAACCATGTAACCAGTAGATTATTTACCAACTAGCGGGGGTACCCGGCGTTGCCCGAGTGTTTGTTTCCGGGACGGGGGGGGGTTAAAAAATATTATGGTAGGTAAGTAGGAAGGATCAAACCCGGAGTCATGAGTAAAAGTAGGAAAATAATGTGTGAAAAAACAAAAAAAACATCTGCAACGTTAACAGTTCGGCCACCAAGAAAAGTCCATTCCAGTTGTTTAGGAAAAAAAAAACTACTACGGTAGGTCGGCGCGAACGTGAAAATATAATGTGAATTGTCCAGCGCGCTAACCACTACGCCACAGAGCACTGCAGCTTAGTTTAGTGATTTTAAATAACTTCACATGAAAGAACTACGAAGCCAAACCGGTGTTCTCTTCTCAACTGTTCCTTGTGAACGATCCCCAAACGGTGTTAAGTGGTGGCAGGGGGAGGAGGAATTTATTAGAGAGAAAATATTTTACCACTTCCATTGATCTTAACCGATTTTGGCCGTGACTTCTCAGCAGAAAAAGTATAGAAATCTAAGATTATCGAGGAATTTGAGAAATAATAAGCCTATAACACACCTCAGATATTGTTCTGCCGTTTGTGCATATTATATTTGCATGAAATATCTTGATTTTTAATCCTATTAATGTCAAAATCAGAAGGGAAAAAATGAGTTCATTTTATTTATATAGAGAAGATAAATTAATGTCACTAATTATACTTTTATGGTGTTCCAATTTATTTGCCTCTCCACGATGGCAGAATTTGACACAAGGTCGGTTTTTAATGTGGATAAAACCAGCTCTCCAAAATGGGGCACTCTTAATCGGAACATTTTTTTTTTCATAAAATTGTCTCCGTCATGAAGCTCCTGTCCTCATTCAGTAGAGTAAAGGAGCTTCATGACTGAGACAATTTTATAAAGAAATTTAAAGAAAAGGTTAATTGGAGAACAGATACTATACCGTGATCTTGTCACGGAGTAATAATATATACTAGTAGGTCACCAGACATCGCCTAGTCCTAAAATGCTCATAAATATTACGTTTTAATTACTACAGAAACAAAGCCATTCGCATGCGCGTTTTATATACCTTTTCTGGGGAGGTAGCTTTTTGAGTAAAAAAATGACATGAGCTGAGACCAAAACCAAAATTTAAAGACAGTGAGTTACATACCGTAACAATTAGACTATCTTGACACATTACTGTGTGTTTTCAAACCTACTTATGCTTAACATAAAGACACTCTCATGTTTCACGGCCGCAGATGCGTATTCGTGAAAAAGTTGACAAACTTGTTAAATCCGATGACTCGCAAGTACAAATGTTTAAATTTTGACCTCCTCGCAGCCGTTATTTCCGGACTAAAATCCTCACTTATATTTATTTATATATATATATATAATATATATATATATATACATACATATATATATATATATATATATATATATATATATATATATATATATATATATATATATATATATATATATATATATACATCAACTTTACTATGGAAATTTACGACTGTAGCGATGTTTAAAATCTATATATGCAGTTATATACATATCACTACTCATATAAAGCAGTTTTAGTATATTCATATATATATATATATATATATATATATATATATATACATGCATATATATTAATCTACATTATTAACTACATCCATCTCTGCTAATTAATAATTTATCCTTTAATTGAATATTTCTTTCAGTCATCCGAATATAGCATTCTAACTCCTAACAAGGCAACACGCACCACGTTTCTTCTGAACATTCATACTTGACATTTTTTTCGTGATGGCTCATTTCTTATACTATTGTTTGAGTATTGCGTCCAAACATATATTCCATGCATAATATATGAATACACTATCCGGAGAGCTGAAAGACTGACTTCTCCAAATATAACTCGTCGATCTGCTACGTGAAAGCCGACTCAAAAAGCTAAGCCTTTTTCTCACTTGCGGTCTAACGATTACACGATAATTAGATTTTGGCCTACAATCTTATACCTAGGCGTCAGGAAATACCTTGGGATATATTTATAATTCTCGCACCAAAAAGAGGTGCACACGATAATCAGAAAAAAAACATACAATTGATTTCGTTTGTAGCGAAGGAAGCGTTTCTCAATCTGATCCATGGACAATAGACCATATCGACAACAAATACAACAAAAATTAAGATGAATTTATCAAAGTGCGAAGTTACCCCTCTTCCTCTTTCTAAATTGTTACCAACTTTAAGCTACATTACAAGTAGGGTGGGCTTATTTTCTTTTGTTTTGCATATTATAAACTCTGAGCTCCAATCTATGGTCCCCACTCCCCAAACTTTAATGAGAAACATTGGTCTAGCCGAAAACACTATCAATAATTTCCCCCACTCTGTATCTATTATGTAATTCAATTTACCAAATTTCCATTACTAACGATTACTACGATATTGCCCCATTGATTACTGTACCCTTTACAATTAGCTTCGAGTAAGCTCTCGGCCTTGATAAGTGGTGACTCCTATGTAAATATATATATATATATATATATATATATATATATATATATACATATACATATATATTACTGGGTTTAATTATATTGAAACGAAATTAACCTTCATTCCAATTACAACCAATGACGTGTAAACATTTTGTCATTTTTCAATATACAAATTTGTGATCCTATATTATGTAAATTGTAACTAGGATTTTGGAAATATACTTATTAAATAATACCTAACTTTAAATCTTTCTAAGGTTACAATGTAGTGTAAAGTCGCAGATATTTTCTGCATTAATAAAAGTAAACAAGATTAGACAATGGTTTATTCGACGATATCCTAATAAAACTGATGCTGAAATGATTATACACCATCATGTTTGTTAAATAATAATTAAATATATTAATAAAACGATATAACAATGTGGGCATTCGGTGGGCAGAAAAATACAAGAAAAAACATTAAAGTATAACAACCTAAGCATATATGAATACCATGTTAAACAATGTCAGGCAGTATATAAGTAAGTAACAATGAAAAAGACAAAATGGATCATGAGAAAATAATGGGATCAGTATGAAAAAAAAAAAAACTAAACGAAAAAGGGAAAGGGAGAGAAAAATGAAAATTAAATACCCGATACAGCCTAAAAAAAAGGTTTAAAAATAGTTTTGTAAACATTTCCCACTGGAAAAGCCGGGTGTATCAATATTATATTCAAACGCATATCAATTGGAAAAAGAGCATAAATTAAAATACGCAAATCCAGATGTATGTTATAGAAATAGAAAACTAGGGAGATAGAATTTATATTAAACACTGGAAATAAAAATAATGAGAAACAGAAAAAAAAAACAATTGTTCAAAAATGACAAATGCAATGAATAAAAAAAAAGAAAAAAATGTACAAACTCTAAATAATTTAAACTAAATGTTAACAATAAAAAAGAAAGATAAATGCAATTTCTTCTCTATTTTACTTTGGAAGGAGATTTGTTGGTTTTTATTTATGTATAAACAGGAATATATGCACCAGTACTCATAAATAGAGAAAATACATAGAATGCAACAAAGTTTTTAAATTAATCGATTTAACATACATGACAGATTTATTTGCACCATAAGCTATGACCCCGAAAGTAAATACCAATAATTTACCAGTAAGTTTACAGCTTTCAGATATATCACTTTCATAGCAAGTTTAATTAACACATTTCCCAAGGTTGATTACCGTTGGAAGTCTGTCCAAAACACCTAGATAAGTGGATAAATTTCTAATTAAATCAAAAGATTTTACACTCATACACCTTGACTAGAGCAATAGACACTTATTCAATGTTTTACACCTCAGTATTCAATCTTGCTACACCATACACTATTAAATCAAAATTGAAATACTTTTTACCGCTTTTTTACCATTATATTAATTTGATCATAATAAGCGACGTTTGTTAAACATAATAATATAAAACTCGTCTAAAACAGAATAGTGTATTTTTAAAAAAATAGCATTTAAACATTTTTTACCGGTTCCTTAGCGGAAAATTGCTTTTTGAAAATGTATTGTTTACTTTTACTTTTTGTATTTTCCTGATGATCTCTTAGGATTTTTATGAGCCTATAATATGTAAGCCAAGTGCAATAACACTATGTTGTGTCTCTGCTAATTGTTACGTATTTGTTTTTATATTATCTGTATTTAAATATTTTCGATCGAGCATTTCACTGTTTTCTTATCTACATATTCCGACACCTGTATATATATATATATATATATATATATATATATATATATATATATATATATATATTTCACCAGTGCTGAAAAATACGGACTAGAGTGATCAATGTGTAGCCAGAGCAATATATAAGAAATTTATTGCTGTGAGTCCGGAATGAATTTACATATTGTTTCCGCTAGGAAGATATCCTTATAGATGAGGAAATATTCGACCAGCTTCGTCAGAATTCATAGATGGACTTTATCTATGCATTCTGACGTAGCTGGTCGGATATTCCTCATCTTTTAAGGATATCTTCCCTCATTCTGGACTCACAGCAATACATGTCTTTATATATATATATATATATATATATATATATATATATATATATATATATATATATATATACTCACAGCAATAAATTTCTTTATATATATATATACATAAATATATATATATATATATATATATATATATAACATACACTGATAGATTTCAGATTAAATATCATGATAGATATTAATTGAAGTTATACTTTCAAGGTTATCCTAGCCAAAAAGGAAAAGCTCAATATTTAAGAATAGAACAATATATAAGTGTCGTGGTTAAATTTTAAATGCTGAAATAAAAAAAAAAAACATATACAGACAGGTATTCGATTTAAAAATTTATTGTTTGACAAAAGAATATATAGAAAGGGTTATTTTAATTTCCTTAATCCATGGATTTTCAATAATGGCACATATCATCACAGGAAATGAGATGCGGTTAGAAAAATGTTCATTTGCGAATGGACGCTACTTTTGATTTGCATAATATCTGATGCTATGAGACATTATTGGAAATCCATTGATTAAGGAAATTTAAATAATCCCTTCTATATATTTGTTTTTTTTTTCAGAATTTAAAATTTAACCACGAAACTTATGTATATATATATATATATGCACACACACACACAAACACACACCCACACACACACACACACACACATATATATATATATATATATATATATATATATATATACACATGTGTGTAATAGTATGCATTATGTTTGTTCGGATCACACACACACACACACACACACACACACACACACATATATATATATATATATATATATATATATATATATATATATATATATAAGTCAGTAACATAAAGAAGCAATAAAAAGGCAATTATGTACTCGGCAAATATGAGAGAAAGCTCAGTGAAACGATTAATTATCTATATGTTATTTGTCACTAAACATCAGTTACAAGGCCGAACAACTGTGGATATTGAAGATGGTCTGCAAAGGAAAATCCTTCAGTTGAATGGCGGGAAAAAATAGGGTCATGACCAATCGATGCATCTTGCGGACAAAATATTGTAATTTCGGGAGTCGGAAAAGATCCTGATGAGGGTACGGCATAGGTCATCCCTTATCGAAATGTCATGAATGCTGTATGATTCAACACCATACGACAGAGACAGAAATCAGTAGGTAATTCTCTTTTACTATTTACTTTATTACATGTATCGTAGGATAGAGCAAATGGTAATACGGGCATGGGAATTAGATGTACGTGTGCATATATAGATAATGTAATATAGTATAATATGGCATATATATATATATATATATACATATATATATATATATATATATATATATATATATATATATATTAGAAGTCAAACGAAATACGTGTGTGATTTATAGAGTTTAAATGCCCACTAGAGTGAGTCTGGCTACTTAATAGACAATGTTCTCGAATGTCCAAAGTATATTTGTACAGGGGTTGGTCAAGAAAACCTAGCATAAAGATATTTTCCCTATATATAAACTCTGAACAAATATTAAAAATAACATTCAGAGAATAAAAAAAAAATGTTAAACTACACTGAAATCTAGTAAACATGGTGAACCTTATTCTTGTAATATAAAGCCGAGTAAGACACTCAACCAGATTAAATTAATTATTCTTCTGGAACACAGTAAAATCTAAAAACTATATACAATTATGCTATAACATATGAAAATAATCAATATAATATGGGAAAATTAGGTTCTAAACTTACTAACATAGGTTTAGGTGTTCTCGAAAGACTTTGATTGAATATTCTAAATACTCTGTATCTGATATAGAAATCAAGAGTTAACAACTACCAAGGCGATGCCTCAATTCAGAAGGCTAAGACTAAAGTAAAATAAAACATAAAACGGAGATGTATATATATATATATATATATATATATATATATATATATATTCTAATATGATAAATATGTTTAATAGTCTAATATGATAAATATGTTTATGCTTATATAGTATTGATAGATAGATATTGACTAGAATCACTATACCAGTGGTGTCCCTGCTTGCTTGCAAAATGCATTAAACTTACAGTTATTATGTAATTAATAAATTCTGAAAACACAATAAGTAGTTCGTTTTTTCGGTATTAGTATTGCCCTTCGTATATATTATCGCTCGGAATCCGCTATCTTTTATTATTGAACACATTGAACACAGACCTTCACACGCACAGACACACACAAACACACACACATATGCGGAGACAGAGAGAGAGAGAGAGAGAGAGAGAGAGAGAGAGAGAGAAAGAGAGATACCTGTGTTCAATAATAAAATGGGGTGCTATCAGATTGATAAATATAAAATGGGGTGCTATCAGATTGAATATATATATATATATATATATATATATATATATATATATATATATATATATATATACAGGGTGAACAGAAAGTCCTTGGACCATTTTTAGTTTTAAAATTTAATATTGTTAAAATCACTTTTTTCTCTTTTCGAATACAGTAAGCATTTAGTCTAACTATTGATCTAATTATTTTCAACAAAAATATTAAAATAATTTTGTTTAAACTTTCAGAAAAATGAGCAAACGAGACGCCATAATTCAGCTTCATTGCGCGGGAAGGACACACTCAGAGATTATTAAGCTCTTGAAAGTGGCTAAATCCACCGTGTACGATGTTGTGAACAGATTTAAGGAACTTGGTACATCTGAAGACCGTCCTAGGAGTGGAAGACCTCGCACTGCTCGAACAAAGAAGGTGATTAAAGCTGTCCGAGAGAGGGTAAGGAGGAACCCGAAGAGATCTGCAAGACAAATGATTAAAGACATGAATGTGAGCGTGACCTCGATGAGAACCATCGTAAAGAACGCTCTCCAGTTGTCCCCCTACAAGATGAGAAAGAGACAGTACCTCACACCTACCCAAAAGCACAAGAGACTTGAAAGAGCAAAGCTTCTTCTTGGAGAACTGAAGGCTGGCACGGCAGAGCGAGAGATAGTTTTTTCTGATGAAAAACTCTTCACAATTGAAGCGACTATTAACGATCAGAACGACAGAGTTTACGCAAAATCTTCAGCAGACATTGATGACTCCGTGAGAATAGTTTTCCGCCGACAAAAGCCGTCTTCCCTCATGGTGTGGGCTGCAGTCTCCAAATCTTGGAAGTTGCCTCTGATTTTCGTGGAGCAGGGGGTTAACATCAACACAGATCGCTACATTAACGGTATTTTGGTTCCAGCATTTAAAGAGATGAAGAAACACTTCAAAGATCAGCCTTTCACCTTCCAACAAGATGGAGCACCATCCCACAACTCCAGAAAAACTCAGGACTGGTGCCAACCTCATTTTCCAAGATTCTGGAGTAAGGAGATGTGGCCTCCTGCATCGCCTGATTTGAATCCCATGGATTTTTCGGCGTGGTCTTTGTTGGAGGCAAAGGTCTGTTCTGTTGCTCATCCAAGTGTTGATGCTTCGAAGACATCTCTTCTGAGTGAATGGGCATAAATATCCCAGGAAACGCTGCGTGCCTCGGTTGGTAACTTCAGACAGAGAATTGAACGTCTAATCGAAAGGAAGTGACATCACATTGAAAATAAATAATTTGAATTTATTCTTGGTTTCCTAACTTATAATTTTCATTCATGTTTAATTTATATTTTTGTAATTTTCTATTAATATACCACTTTTGAATTGGTCCAAGGACTTTCGGTTCAC
Source organism: Euprymna scolopes (assembly GCF_053919585.1). Taxonomy (NCBI): domain Eukaryota; kingdom Metazoa; phylum Mollusca; class Cephalopoda; order Sepiida; family Sepiolidae; genus Euprymna; species Euprymna scolopes. The sequence goes on along the minus strand of NC_136495.1, from coordinate 142,131,942 downwards.
CCTATATATATATATATATATATATATATATATATATATATATATATATATATATAAGTGAATGTGCCTGTGTGTCTGGCTGTGTGTGTGTCTGTATATATTTCCCTACGCAATAACTCTGTCAATTTTTAGTCTACAGACAGGGGGAATCGATGTGATTGGTTCTTGGCCAGAAAGTTGGCGATTAAGGGGTCAAACTTCAACGATTTGACCTTTGAGAACTCTACCAAACTCTTCCTCCGACAATTTTGGGTCTACGCACTTGAAATTTTAGATATAGGTTCCTTGGACATGGATCTAACGTAATAACTTGATTTGAGCTGAAAACAATAAATTTTAAGGAGTCATAATAGGGGTCAAAGTTAAAAAAATTGACATCTGCGGTCTCTTCCAAATTACTCAGACAATTTCTGGTCTAAGTATTTGAAATATTACATAAAGGTTATTCAGACATAGGGCAAGCATTTTCATCAGTTTGGGTCGATAATTTTTAGTTACCAATATATAAATGATTGTATGTATGTCTGTTTGAATTTCTGCCTAAAACTTTCAATAGAGGCGACGGATTTTACCAAGTATCATTTTAAATTTCGACCTTTCATACGACAAATATCGAAAAATTGGCTAAAACCATTAATATATTCCACTTCAACTAGGCACTCTTCTACAGGGGGGTCACTTTTTTCCGGTTTTGCGGTGGTCGTAACAGCATAAACGTTAGGTTTTACCCCGTTCTTTTCCTCCTTTGCAGTACGGGTTTGAGCCTGCCTTCCTACTACCACTTTTTTTTTTTTGCTCAACATACACATTCAAACACTCGGGGAACGCCGGGCTGAAATGCTAGTATATATATAGAAACATACATAAATGTATATATATATATATATATATATATATATATATATATATATATATATATATATATATATATATATATTCAGTTGTATAGGCATTTGATGTATGCATACAAGATTAGAACAGCAAACTTGACATAGGAAGGAGCGAAATTCTTGTTTTTCTATGTATATATATATATATATATATATATATATATATATATGGGTGTGTGTGTGTGTGTATGTGTGTGTATGTTATGCATGTATATATATAGTTATACATATATAGACATATATATTTATATTTACAAATGCATATATATATGCATATTCGTATACATATATTTATTTGTATAGAGAGAGTAAGGGAAAGAAACAGTCAGAGAGAAAGAGGACGAATAAGGAGAAAAATGGAGAAAAAGTTTGATAAAAGCAAACGAGAAAATGTTGATGATGTATAGAGAAGTAAATAGTTCTGCGTATCAGTGTTGATATCCTTGTTTCGGTTACGTTGTTGAATGTCAGTCTTCGAAAATTGCCACGTGCTATATTGGCTGAAGCGAGAGAATGGTTTCATATCAAATCTGACCCCATCTTGTCATCATGTATTTTATCGGTTTCCCGCACGTAGATTATGTATAGCGAATCTAATTTTGGTCTACATTTTTTTATTTGACATTATCTCACAAAGGTGCATGTTGCTCATGTGTTTATTCGTATCGTCTTCCTTAGATTAATAATATACTATTTGCAAAGATTATTTGGCGTTACGACGATGAATTCGCTTAATTCATGCCAATTACTTTTTTTTTGTTTTTTGCTTTTTTGTTTGTAATTCTTTGTCATATTGATGATTCGTATAAGAGTGAAAATTTATATACGAATACAAATAAGCGTAACTTTTTTTTGTTATTTCGGCTTCAGTAAAATATGCCCCCCTCGTATTACATCAACCTTAAAATGGGTAGTAGCATTTTATTTGTTAATCGCCTGAGGAGAGAATCAATACGAATGCATATTATATGATTGCGAACTGTATTTTTTATGCCTGCTGTAAGCTGTTTTGTATATTCTGTTTTATTTGATGTATACTTGGAACTAAGGCTAATATAAGCAATAATTAGTCACATTTCTTTCCATGTGGAATTCATCACATGTATTAGATAAACAAGAGGCTATATCTTTATGTATTTCGGGAAAACTCGTATGTATAAATTTTAGTCTAACTTAGATTGATCTATGCGCAAATGTCGACTAAATTAACAATACTCACTCTGTACATTAATAATGTTTATCGGTCAATTGAATATAAATTCGCTATTGCGTAAGTCCTCGTTAATTCAGGCCACTGTATTTTCGGTTCTTTCCACCGTAAATAAACATCAATTCTCGTGTTAATTACGAAGATGCATTTTATTAGTTTTTATCATCCATATAAGACACTGTTTTTCTCTTAACATGTTATGACATCATTACTAATCATTTCTTTAAGAAAACTTTTTGTGTCGACGTTGCTATCGAAATGTTTATTGTTTTTGAACGTGCCACTTAGTAGAATGAGGAGATATTGAGGTCGTTATTATGGCTTTACGTCACGCCAGCCAGGTCATTCTAACCCAGTTTTATGTTGATTTGTATACATTGTGCCTCACCTTTGATCGCTGTCGACGAATTGCATGGTGTGTATACAGTCAGCTCTGGTCATTAGTCCCAGCGAAAAATCGACATTTGACTTAGACTTCGAGCTCAGGTTTCATACACTTCAGTAAACACTTAACAATAACTAAGCTTTTGGTATATTTTTTATCTGGCGTGAACCATTATGTTGTAAGGCCCTCTCTACTAATATCGCGATCTGTTCCTCTTCTCAGGTAGCTTCCACTCTAAAATAAACACATTATACACTGACACATTTACGCATTACAGGATATCACTTCGGGAATAAACATGTAAAAAAATATTTTTCGGAAGAATAACTCAATAAAAAAGGGAGGTTAAATATACTTATTCCAGGAACTTTCAAACATGTAGGGTGTTTTCATCAGAAGAAAGAAACTAATAGGCTGAGATTTGCTGGTTTTAGCATTTTTCTATCATGAGTTACTTCAGTTTATATATATATATATATATATATATATATATATATATATATATATATATACATACATACTCCTATGAATTCGTTTTTCTTTTGTGTGTATTGATATTCATATTAAAACCTTTCTTTTCTAATTTTCTTATATATGGCTTGTGGAATTCCATTCACTATCAAGATGTCTAGCTAATTTGCATATTCTTTTAAACATTCATTTTTTTTTACTGTCAAATTATATCTTTTAACTCTGCAGATACCTCATGAAATCTGCCATATTGGCAATATATTCTAATTTACGTGAATTTTATTTCTGATAGACTTTCATAAAATGAGATGTATATGAATTTTCACGGCTGTTTCGAAGTCTATTTTACTTCTGATCTTGTAAATAACAGAAATACAAATTACAATTATGTGCACGGTTTATGCATAGAAGTTGTATTGCAAACGTGTGATAAATTGAAACAACCAGAAAAGATTTACGCACACCAGTTGATTGTAATTATTTATGAAAAGCAATATTTTTATTACTGACATACAGATACTATTATTTTTAAATATACCACTATTTTTATGTAACTAAAATAGGAATTAGATTCATCGGGAATTTGATTAATAATGATATACAACCGCATATGCCACTCATTTTCTTTTTAAAATATATTTCTTTATAAGTACAATCCGGGTACCGATGATGCAGTGTAGAATTATGCCACAAAGTCAGAAAACAGTCAGCACCCTAACGCATGAGCACTATCTGATGTTGATAAAATGAAATCATCTGGCTTCCAGTGTCGGCCATTTTCTGGCAGTGGCAGCTAGTATAAGTCACTGGCAGTCACTGTCATCACTGATGGTTACTGTTGATTAGTATTAGTTTGGGGCTTACAGTAACGTGCAGCCATTTGCATTTGGACATTGTCGGCCACTATCGATAATGAACAGTGTAACCTCATTCAGTGGCGGTTACTGTTAGTCACTGGCAATTATAACGATGAACGAAAGTGATTTTTAGGTGATTACTGTCACATCTGAACAGGAACGGACACTGGTAGGAACTGTCTGGCAAATCAGCTGCTATTAGACGATGTCTAGTCTAAGCGAGCAGTGCTGTTTTAAGTTGATCAGTGTTGTGCTTAGTTGGTAACTGCCGTTTTCGTGTGATTACATTTGGCTGTTTGTGTTTCCACACGGTCACTGCCGTTAACTAGAAGTCATTGTCGGTAACTCGCTGTTCTTCACTGGTCATATATTCCATTCAATTGCGGACACGAAGGTGATAGATTTTTGGAGTGCGTCTATTTATAACAAGACGTGCTGTCACCACTACGAGCCGGAGCCCAAACGGCCGTCGATGGAATGGCACCACTCCCTCTCCCCAGCAAACAATTAGTTTAGGTTTCAAACCTGAGCGAGCAATGTAGTGTGAATCCTCATATTTGACAGGAAACGCGTCATTATTATTATTATTATTATTATTATTATTATTATTATTATTATTATTATTATTATTATTTCGTGAAAACAGGGCTGACTGTCAACTCTAACTATTACGGTGAAATGTTGACGAAACTGAAAGCCAGGAGTGTTCGTGTATGTACAGAAAAAAATAGAAATAACCCGTTTGAAAATACACACAAACACACAATTTAAAATACTATGCAATGTGTGACAAAGTTCGGCTGCAAGATTCCGTTTCACCCAGCGCATATACCAGAACTGGCATGGTCAGTTCAAACGTGTTCTGGCCTATGAAGAACACATTTTCTAAGCAACATTTTCCCGACATACTGTCGAAACCGCATGCGTGAAAAAATGGATCGCCGCGACAGGCGCTGACATTTGCAACCTAGACATCAAAACTCCCGTTCATAGCTGAAAAAGATGCATTTAGAATGGTGATAACTTTGTACAAAAAAAAATTCTGAGGTCAATCCTCTTAATAGTATCACTCCCGTTTTCGTTGCTATTTATATTTCTGAGTTGAGAAATATGAGGCATTACTCTGGAATGATTCTCGTATATATATATATATATATATATATATATATATATATATATATATATATATATATATATATATATATATATATATATTGGGGGAGGTCTTTGTGGGTGTGCGTGTGCGTGTGCGTGTGTGTGTTAAGAGGGGGTGAAAGACAGAGAGAAGAGCGCACACAGATACAGAAAGAGAAAGAGAGAGATCAATAAAGATCAGGCATAATGTTTATATTTAAACACCACAAGAAAATAATACGTAGGAAACTAAAAAAAAAATTAAATGCCAAAATAACATCTATACTCTTCCATTCTAAATCTGTATGTGATCAAAAACGTTAAAAATGTAATGAAAACATTCGAATATTCTCATGATATTTTTTTTGGTATAAAACCCGAAGGACTTTTATAATTCTTTGTAAAACATTAAATATCACGCCAAGCAGGCATCTACACTT
>NC_136495.1:142106555-142121555 GCF_053919585.1 Euprymna scolopes | reverse complement strand
TTCATCCCCTCTTATGCGCCTAAGCCTGACGAATCCTAGAGTGGATGAAACGCCGAATATTCAGTGTAGCTTAATCGCCATATGTATGTTATAAATTACTATATATATATATATATATATATATATATATATATATATATATATATATATTTATATATATATAAATATATATAAATATATATATATATTTATATTTTTATATATATATACATATATATATATATATATATATCTTTATGCAGTTATTTACTTATGAGATTGTGCACACATGTTGAATTTTCAAATTATTCATTAGTAACACAATGATTACAATTTATTTCCATTTTCGCTATTGTGTGTGCCGTTATATATCACTTCATGGAATTTAATTATGCTCATGAAAGAATGACATGAACCTAATAGAAACTAAGTTACACGAAGACTAAATTAAATTAAAAAATAGAAGACAGGAAACGGTCAATTAAATTATGGTCATTATTTGTTTTAGATAAATCATGGAAGGACCGATATTTTAAACGACAATTTTAATATAGGAATACAGAAATAAATGAACTAGTAAGGACGTCTGATAAACTTAGAGAAAAAAGAAGATCAGGAACAATTTGAATTTTAATACGCCATTTCATGTTCGTATGAATAGACATCTAATAAAACAGGGAAACGTAATAAACAGAATAATAAATAAAATTAAACGAGCAAAGCAGAAGTGAATTCATAATATCAGTACGAGAGGAAGTAAAAAATGGCAAAAATTTTGCAAATAATGTGTGAAAATGATAACAAGTAATTGACGAAACATATGTAAATGATTACGAAATGAAGATAAATTAATAAAAAAATGACAGTAAACAAATATCGAAACAATATAAATCGGCCGAGATTTATGAAAATATGAAAAGCGATAAACAAATAAACTAAATGATATAAAGACAGAAAAAATATTTAAGAAATACTACAAAAAGAGAGTAATTAAGGAATACAAAAAAAAAGAGACGTCAGACGATTATGCTTCAGCTGGAAAATGAGGAAAAAAGAAACAGAACGATATATTAAGTGACGTGCTTACAAAGCATATTGAAACGGATATAGAATAAGGCAGAATAATCTAGAGAAGGCGAGGGAGGGGGAAGGAATAGAAACCGACGACATAAACAGCATGAGTCACATGCGATTCTTATCGATTTTTCACCGGTCTTCTACGGCATCTCTTTTTTATCAGGGAACACAAATAAAAATAAAAATGTGGAAGAATGTTTGACAAACTGCTGTAGACAAGTAAATCGCTCTCAATAATATGTCTACTTCGAAACGCAAAACTCCTGACAATCTTTCTGCAGTGTTCTAAACTAGCTCTAACTTCACAGAGAAAAATTGTGCATTAAAATCTTAAAATATTAATCAATATATCAATATTATTTTTTCATTTTTTTTACACAGTGGTCACCACTTATCAAGGCCCGGAAGCCACTCACGGATAAGTGTTATTACAAGTACATTACATTATTTACAAAGATCTATTTTAGTATTGTGTTACTTATTAATAAAATGAATTAAAAACATGCCTTTATTGATATATGTTTTATTTAAATAATTTTTTTTCATATACATTCTTGGTTATACTTTGTAATTTTATTTATTTTTTAATAAGATTAATTTATAATTTTCTGCTGAAATTATATTACCATTTCTAATATGTGTATTAAGTTGTCACATTTATATTCTATACCTGCAGCTCTAGCCGGACTGATGAGTTTGATACAAGGAAATAGTACTGTATGTGGATGACTATATATACATATGTATATACATACATATATGTATATACCTACACACATATATATATATATATATATATATATATATATATATATATATATATATATACATATATATATGGGTGTTTGTGCGTGTGTTTGTGTGTGGGTGTGTGTAATTGTCTGTGTTTGCGTGCGTGCGTACGTTTCTGTGTACTGTATGTGTGCGAGTATATATATATATATATATATATATATATATATATATATATATATATATATATATATATATATATTTCAGGTGTAAAACGATTAATCAGAATCAGAAATCGCGAAAATCGAAATTTTAAGGTATTGGATACGGTAACAGAATCGGAAAAATATTAACTTTCTCATGCCGAAAACGATATTTGTATTTGTTTATTATTTTGTTTGAACTTTTATTTGAAGTAAAAACAAACAAAATAATGAACAAATACAAATATTATTTTCGGCATGAGAAAGTTTGTATTTTTCCGATTCTCATACAATATCCAATACCTTAAAATTTCGATTTGCGCGATCTCTCATTCTGATAATCGTTATAAACCTAATATTTGATATTCTTTGAAGTTTAAAATTATATTTAACACTATTAATTTGAAATTTCACTTGAAGTAAAAACAAATTACTACTGTTACATATTATTTTGAACTACAAAGAATACCAAATTCTGTAGATCTGCCGGGCAGGTGTACATTCTACTTTCTCGAAAAAATATTATTGTATGTTACATATGTTTTTTTCCGATAATCTAATGAAAAATAACACTATAGCTAAATATTTTAAAAGAATCGGTATCGAAACTTTTACTTGTATATGAATCAGGGATACAAACCAGAATCGATAATTGTAAAGGAATCGGGAACTAATTTGGAATCGTCTGATTACTAATATATATATATATATATATATATATATATATATATATATATATATATATATATATATATATATATATATATATATATGTGTGTGTGTGTGTGTGTGTGTGTGTATATATATGTATATATATATATATAAATTTATATATATATATATATATATAAATTTTACATAATGTCAGAAAAAATATTAGTATTATGGGTTTAAAAACTTACGTAAGGGGGTCAGATTATGGTATAAAGATTATTCTATCGCAAACCACACTTTTTTGTTTCATTTTATTTCACAGACAGAAAATACTAGCTGGCATAAAAATTAACTGACGATACCAATGTTTTGTCTTCTGACCTTCTTTACAGTTGAAAAAATATATGTTTATATGCATATATATATATATATATATATATATATATATATATATATATATAAACTCTAAAGAGTGATGTATATCACATGTACTCATATCACATTAAAAAAAAATGTAATAAAAAATCCTATCCAACTTTAAATATATCTATAATCTTATTTGATTTCCGAATCAAAGCATTATAAGTACAACGTGAAACACACACATACACACACGCACACACATACACACACATATATATATATACATATATATATATATATATATATGTATATATATATATACAACGCTGTATCTTATAATATGATTTCACAAAATATAAAAAAAACATGCATAAAAAGCCTATGTATACTATATGAGGTACAACGTAGTAAACCAATGTGAATTGCTTGTGATTTTTTGTTATTCTCTCTTGTTAATTTATTATTTTGATGTTAATTATTATTATTATTAGTAGTAGTAATAGTAGTAGTAGTATTGGTTTAGTTGTTGTTGTTGTTGCTGTTGTTGCTGTTGCTGTTGTTGTTGTTGGTGGTGGTGCTGTTGTTGTTGTTGTTGTTGTTTTTGTTGTTGTATGACTGATACAACTAAGACTTACTTTATTATTCTTGAAGAAAACAGCTGACGTGTATCACCACACACAGTCAGAATCAAGATAACTCATTAATGCGCATTCCACGCAAGAAATTAGCCTTCGGTTCGTTGACAAACGCAAGACACCAGGAATTTCGTCCAGGAAATCCTGAAAATAATCTTTTAAAAAAAAAAGTAATCGAGTTCGGCATGAAAAAGGGTAATATGCAAATTAGGTTAATGACACAGGAATTGGAAGGTTCATCAAGGGAATATTTAAGGTATATCAGGAACACTGGGAAAACGGTCTCTTCTTTTCTTATTCTCTATTTTTTTTCAAGCAGCCGCTGATGTGACTTTAATTAAGAAAGGATTGAAATCATTTAAATAAAAAAAGAAAAACCTGCTAAAGCAAATATTTATTTGATGATTTTAAGAAATGTTGTTAAATTGCTAAAAAAAAATAACTAAAAAATTTAATAGAAAGAAAAAGAGAATAAAAAACATAATGAAGGCTAACAGAGAAAGCACATGGCGTGAAAATTTCAAAAATTCAGAAATAAATTTAAAAAATCTAAGATAGATACAGAGACAAATGTTCCAACGAGAAACTGCCAAACGGATAATGCATCATTTAGTTTTATATATAAAGAAAACTGTAAGGGGAAGATGGATTGGGAATTATGGAATGGGAATTGGAAATAAAGGGGAAAATACAACGAAATAGAGAGAATTTTCTAAATAGAAATAGTGAAAGAACAGGTTAAAGAGTAGCATATCAAGAATAAACTTTAATAATAGAAATAAATAGAGAAGACAATGAAGGAATATATTTAAAAAGAAAGGGTCGGATAATAACCCACACTTGAAGATAAGTAGAGCAAGAATATGGGGGTTTATAAGCATAGGCAGGAAGCAGAACAAAATAGATGTGAACATAAAGATACAAGGAGATAAAAGAGAGGGTGTAAGTAGAACAGAAATATAGAAATGAAGATAGAAGTAGAGGTGATGAAAAGTATTAGGAAATTAAAAAAAAACGCTTATATATAAGATAGAGAAAATACTGTTGACCTGGTATAGATAATGAAATGCTCGTAATAAAAACTTAGAAAAATGTAATGACTCGTATGAGTAATTGATGAATCAGACCTATTTTTTACAAAGGAGTCACCACTTATCGAGGTCAGAGACCACTCGAGGATAAATGTTAACAAGTGTATAGTTCTCAATGTGACAGTATCGTAGTAATTGTTAGTGTAAATTTTGGTAAATTGGATTACTTAAGGGAAACGGCTAATCAAGTATTTGTTTATGTTCGACTTTGAGAGTGCAATATAATAGTAAACCAGAAATCAGGCAAATAGAAGATGGTTACACAGGTGTGCAGTTCTAGTAAAGAAGCTTTGTTCATGGGATCTGCATTTAGGTTTAGGCATAGATAATGTGTGGGAAAATTATTGCTATTGATTTTAGCTGGACGAGTGTTCTCCTATATGTTTGGCCAGTGGGGGCATAGACTGGACCTTAAAAGAGCACTTGCCATGAAAATAACGGCTCGAAACCTCTCTTCTGTGACGAAAATGTTGCAGGAAAGAGAAAGAGGCACCCCCACTAGGTTACGAAGTATATCTTTAACTCTGTCAATGCAGGATAACGTATTTTTTTTACATGGAAGTCAGCATATATCAGCCACCGGAAGCTACTCGGAGATAAGTGTCATTGCATGTACAGTAATCAAAGGGATAATATCGTAGTAATCGTTAGTAATGGAGATTTGATAAAATGTCTTACTTAAGAGAACGATCCAACAGGAATTTGTTTATGTTGGACTTGAAGACATCCAAGTTTTTGTCAGGTGGGAAACAGGCAAACAGTGTTCAACAGGCGTGCACTTCTAAGAAAGAACCTTTGTTCATGCAATCTGCGTTTTGATTTAGGCACAGATAAGGAGTGGGGAAAATTACTGACAGTGGTTTCAGCTAAACGGGTGTTTTTCATAAAAGATTTGCGAGGAGGGGCCAGAGATTGGAGCTCGGACGAGCACTTGCCATGGAAATAACGATAAAATAATGACAGTCTCACAACATCTCTTCTGTGGGAGAGAGTGGTTGCAGATAAGAGAAAAAGGCATCCCCCATTAAACCACAAAGTCAGTTTTTTACTCTGTCAAGGTAGGATAGGCTGTTTTTAAAAGCTCCTACCCAGAGGTGGCTGCAGTACTCCATCCTTTCTAGCACCCCCCAAAACGTGGCAACAATACTCCATCCTTGGACGTATCTTGGTATCTGAAGCTGCTGATATTCTTTAGATGAATAACGTTGCATCATTTGGAGACACGTTTAGCAGTATTTCCGTTTTCTAGCGGTTGATATAAAGGCTAGCTTCGTTGTAGATATTGGAGACGGCATCCAGACTGCATAGAAACCCGCTAGAGGTATAGCTACGCAATGCAACATCATCGACATACTGTAAATCGAAGATGAACTCTCAGAGGTTTTTGTTTTGACCTGATGACGTTTCAGGTTGAAAAGGCTGTCATCACGACAGCACTAGGCAGCAACGGCATCACAACGTTGAAGGTCACGGAGTGAAACCTAAGGGACGGTTACCAGGAACAGGTTTAAAATGACCGGAGCAAAAACGCATCATTACATTCAGGGCGCAAGTATCCAATTCTGCATGTGGCATAGTAATATGAACACGCATGCTAGTGTGAAACTGCTGGAGGACCAACAAGAAAGTAGGAGGGCAACTAAACTTCCAGAGAATGTTCCATAACAACTCACGGTTTACAGTGTCCAAAGATTTCGTTAGGCCTACGAAGGCTAATAGAGATAGTGTCCAGGACACTGGTTAAAAGAGAGACGATCATGGAATTCATATCAGTGATACTAAACTCTCGGCGGAAGACAAGACAAGATCGAAACAGTTTCTCAAAGACGGTTGAGCATGATCTTAGCCAATTCTTTGCCGGCCACAAAGGGTTGAGAGATGGCTCGATTATTGCTACAGTCAGCGCGGCCACCCTTATATTTGTAGGCGAGGATGATGTTAGCATCCTTTCACTACTGTAGGAGACATTATTCTGATCAGCAATCAAAGTTGAACCGGTGAAAATGCAGAAGGAGGTCAGTTCCGCTACACTTAAGGATATCAACGAGTAGGGTGTCCATATGGTATGAGACCTGCTGCCTTGCTTTTTGTTCGGCAGTGAAGGGCTCCCATTCACTTCGCTAATGGGTGGTTGGTTGTCCAGTACGGGAATTGATGTTAAAGTGCGAAGATCATCGACCATGGAGGGATCGGTGTCTATGATTTTATTAAGCAGCTCGCACAAGTGCTCAGCCAATCTTTTCTAAGATAACGCTCTTTTCTTTGATGATAACACCATCTTTACTACGTAGGTTGTGCATGCAACATTTCCATGGGGCATGAATCTCTTTACTGTCTCGTAGAAACCGTGGGCGTTTCTTAGGTCCGCACGGCTTTGAATCTGCCACCATTCATCTTTCATCCGATGCAATTCTCGTTCTACAATGTTCCGGAGGGAACAAAAACGCCTGCAGAGTGTAGACGACGCTGGATTTCGAATAAAGGTATCATGAGAGGCATATTTTTTTACATATGAGGAAATCAGTGCGCCCTGCACAATCGTCGAACCTTGTGTCAGATCTCAGAGTTGACAAGGATAGATTCTTGGGCACCATCAAAAGCGGTTGAGATTTTCTTCAATTCTGGAGCAATCGGTACCACACACGGCATGGGTTAAGGGCACGTCACGCAAATCTCAATGTCTCACGATGACGAAATCGTTAAAGTTCCGGTGTTTGGGCCTTGGGCACATTTCGGGCATCCTGTGCATGTCACGTTGCTGAAATATGGTGTGCATACTGGGTAGACCCAACTCCTCACAGAGGGACAGAATTCCTAGACTATTTCTGTTTACATTTCTGATTCCATGTCGTCTAATCACTCCTTGCTATATATCATGGCTTTTGACACTCTGACGTTAAAATCGCCCAGCGGAATAATCTTATCGCTGCCTAGTGCGTCCATGATGATAGCCGTGAGATTGTGATAATAAAGGTCTTTCACGTTCTCGTTTGAGTCAAGTGTAGATCATAGGCACTGATCTCGATAGCATAAAGACGTGAGACGTTCATCGATGGCAGTCGCTTTCTCCTGTAGACAGCGATGCACAGATGATTGGATTGCAAAACCGACACTGTGATTACGACGGGCATCCTCCGGGAGACTTTCCAGAGAAAAAAAGTGTAGTCTTCACCGACCACCTTGAGTAAACCCTCTCAAGCAAAAGTCCTCTCACTAAGGGCATCGATGGCAATGCTGTAGCGGGAGAGCTCCATGGAAACTACGGCGGTGCGATTTTCTGTAAAGGGGTATAGAAGGGTACGGGTATTAAGGGTAGCGAAAGTCAAAGGTCGCTGCTTCTATTCTTTATGTTTGGGATGTTCCGGTGGATGCGATGGTCCACTGAAAAATTTTGGGCAGACAGTGTTTAGGCCAAATTTTACAGGCTCCTTCTATATTTGAAGATGAGCAGTGCAGTTCCTGAACAGGATTGTTCAGTCATCCAGAAGGGCCCAAGAGAGATTCTGTTTGCTGTCACAAAATTTCAGAGGACATCTTGCAAGGGCCACCTAGCGTGAATGGAATGAGTTAGAAGTTACTAGTTACATCAGCTGTTTGCGCCCTTCGCTCCTCATCTAATTGCCTCAGGTTTGGGTGAGAGTGGTGAAGATACTCGTGCAAAAAGCATATATAAGTATAAGCGGGTGAAGAATCCACTATCTTAATCGTCTGAAGATAGTTCACGTGGCACATATAAGAGCCGAGACGACTTGCTCATTGATTGCCTACAGGATCCTGCCGGAAATCTAGCCTGTCATGATCCTCTTAGGCGGAGACGCGCTTTGGATGTTGTTCTTTATTTTACAATCAATAGGGCGTGTCTACATGTGCGTGTGCAATGGTGGTGGTAAAATGTGGTGCTGCACCTCCATTTATATCAGGGAGCTTACCCTTAGCATTTGTCTGCAGAAAAACTAGTTCATACACACACACACACACCCATATATATATATATATATATATATATATATATATATATATATATATATAGTAGAAATAGTAATTAATAAAATCCTGAAGAAAGTGCTCAATACTGTTGTAGAGCAAATATGCGTTTTATTTTTAATTACCGTATTTTTCTGTTAAGTTAAATTATTTTTTCAGCTACCCGGCCTTTTTTTGCCGTCTGTAATTTCTGTAAAATCTGAGGAAGCTACAGACGGCCAAAAAACGGCCGGATAGTTGAAACAATGATGTAACTTTACAGAAAAATACGGTAATAAAAAAAACGTATATATATATATATATATATATATATATATATATATATATATATATATATACACGCATCTGACATTCATGAAGGAGCGAGTTAAACTTCCAACGTAGACCCCTACTACCATGTCTCCTTCTCCAACATCAGGGGTCTTCGTTCTAACCTTCCAGAGGTGGAAACCCAATTACAGGAGACTAAACCAGATCTTTTATTTTTAAGTGAAACTGGCATTGGACAGGCTATTTCCCTAGATGAGTTTGCACTTTCAGGATACTCTAACTTAACTTCTAAATCTGACCCCCAAGATCGCCATGGGCATGGAATATGTGCCTATATTAAAGATAGCTTTCCATGTGGGAGGGACATCTCCAGGGAAGATCCTAACTTACCCTATATGTGCTTCCGGGTAGCTTTAGCTCACACTACTGCATTTATATTTACGCTCTATCGCCCCCACAACAGCGGAGTTACTATCTTTCAAAGCATATCTGAGAAAATTGACCAAGTCCTTTCTACTTATCCTTCAGCTAACATTCACGTATGTGGAGACTTCAATGTTCACAACGTCGAAAGGTTGACCCACTCAAACAAGACCGATGATGAGGGGAGGTTCTGTCATGATTTCTCCATTGCCTATGACCTAACTCAGAGTGTTCAGGAACCTACCCGTGTGCCCGATAATGACGGCCAGTATGCGAGCCTACTAGACCTTTTTCTCACAACTTGCCCTGAACTATGTTCAGTTTCTGTTCTGTCGCCTCTTGGATCTTCCGACCACTCTGTTGTATCAATTAAGATAAAAATGAAATGTAATAAGTCCCCAGACGTACCTCTTCATCGTACAGTATATCGATACACTAAGGCTGACTGGGATAGCTTCCGTACATTTATATCTGATCTACTTCTGCATTCCATGTTTAAAAAGGATGTGTCCTCTATAGTATTAGACCTAACTGAATGGTTAATTGTAGGTATTGACCATTTCATACCCTCTAAAAAGTTTCAGCAAAAACCTAACAGCCAGCCATGGTTCTCTCCAGAATGTGCTGCTGCCATTGCGCACAGAAATCACTTTTTCCACTGCTTCAAACGTAATAGATGTATGGAAACTAAAGCCGTTTTCAGGACTGCCAGCAACCATTGTAAGAAAGTAATAAGGAACGCAAGAGTGTTGTATGCTCAATCTGTTAAGTCCAAAGAAGCGGCTTGGATCCCACCAGTTTTGGCAAATAGCAAACAGAATCCTGAACAGAAGCGTGTGCTCCATCCCAACTATTATCAATGGACCTGAGGTAATCTCGTCAGCATCAGACAAAGCCAAACTCTTTGTCAAGAACTTGTCAGCTAATTCTACCCTTTGTGACCAAGACCGCCAACCCCCAATATTTCCTCCTCTATCAGAAAACACGCTATGTGATATACGTATATCTGTACGTGATGTTGCGAAGCTAATCAAAAACCTTGATTCGAGTAAAGCAACTGGCCCTGATGGTATTCCAATTATAGTACTCAAAAAACTTCAACCTGAATTAGCGCCCATACTTACAAAACTGTTTAAACGTTGTCTTAAGGAGAATAGTTTCCCATCTCCCTGGAAAATTTCATCAGTATGCCCTGTATTTAAGAATTCAGGTGATCGCTCATCCCCCTCTCAGTACAGGCCAATAAGTCTCCTGTGCGTCATGAGTAAGTTGCTAGAATCTGTGTTAAATACAGAAGTATTCAAACATCTCAACAAAAATAAGCTTCTTAGTGACACTCAATATGGTTTCCGTTCTGCTAGATCTACAGCAGATGTCCTTACAGTTATATCGCATAGGATTAGCAAATCTCTCGACGGTGGCAATCTTTCAAGGCAATTGCTCTTGACATATCTAATGCCTTTGATATGGTATGGCATAAAGGTTTACTTCATAAGATCGCTCGCTATGGTATAGCTGGAAAAGTCTTCTCAATTATTAAATCATTTCTTTCTGATAGGTTAATAAGAGTAGTAGTTGAGGGGCAAAAATCAGAAGCTCACAGTATTAATGCCGGTTTCCCTCAGGGATCCATCCTGGGCCCAACTCTTTTCCTGATCTACAGTAATGATCTTCCAAATCATATCCTTACATCATTTGTAGACATTTATGCTGACGACACTACCATTTATGGTAGCACATTTAAGACAGTAAACGACCAAGTTCTCTCCAATTCTCTCTCCTCTGATCTTGAGCACGTAGTACAATGGGGAAAGGAGTGGCTGGTTACTTTTAATGCATCTAAAACCAAGCTTCTCTCTTTACATCATCAACATTCTAATCCACATTTGTCATCAATTGAAATGAATGGCTCTCGTCTTCAGCAGGCCTCAAGTTTTGACAAGCTTCTGGGCTTGACCATTACTCCTGATCTTAAATGGAACACGTATATCAAATCTGTTGCCAAGGCCACTGGAAAAATGGTGGGATCTTTCTATCGATCCAGTAGATATCTCACTGCTGATGCTATTCTCTACCTAGATAAGAGCCAGGTACGTCCAAGGATGGAATACTGTTGCCACATCTGGGCAGGAGCTGCTAGAAAAGACTTGTCCTGCCTTGATAGAGTTCAAAATAGACTTCGTAGCCTCGTAGGAGATGCACTTTTTTCCTCCTTGTAACCTCTATCTCACAGAAGAGATGTTGCGAGTTTGTCTCTGATGTATCGTTATTTTCATGGAAAGTGTTCAACTGAGCTTCAATCTATGGTCCCCCCTCGCCAAACTTTCACAAGAAACACTCGTCTAGCTGTAAACACTATCAATAATTTCCCCCACTCTTTATCTGTGCCTAAACCTAAACGTAGATTCCATGAACAAAGCTTCTTTCTTAGAACTGCACGCCTGTGGAATTGTCTTCCGTTTTCCTGCTTTCCGGCTTACTACAATATGGATGTGTTTAAGTCTAAAGTAAATAAGTTCTTGATGAGCCGTTCCATATAAGTTATTAAATTTACCAAATTTTCATTACTAATGATTACTATATTGACCAATTTCTACTGTACACTCTTTAACCCTTATCCTTGAGTGGCCTCTGGGCCTTGATAATGTGGTGATGCCTTTGTAAAAAAAAATAAAATAAAAAAAAACATGTTACTATGGTTTCAAATGATCTGAAATAACAGCAAGGGGAGGCATAATTCCAAACATTTCTCATATATTTTTATGTCTTCATTTTGTGTTTTTACGCATAAAGTAAATTTCACAGTGTATACAATTATTTGCTACTGGATACATTCATACTAATATCCCGATTTCCAAAATCGGAGAGATATTACATATAGAAATATTTGGAAGCAAGTGTCTGCTTTATTTTATTTCGGATCATGTGAAACAATAACAGCATGCTTTAGTCTCCACTCCATCAAGGCCAGATGCTTTGTGAAAATATATATGTTTTTATATATGATTAAAATATTTTTTTTAAAAATCACGTTCAATTCATTTGGTTTGTTATAATTTTCTTGAACTGGAATTATATACATGCTTACTTATAGGGAGAGAATAAAAATAAACAGATAGATAGAGAGATATATAGACAGATAGATATATAGACAGATAGATAGACAGATAGATATATAGATACATACATGCATAGATAAGGTGTGTTAGATTGTCGTCTGTCAGCAAATAAGATGAGGTTATATAAAATAAATGCAGATATTATCAATATTCTTTATCATACCTTTTTATTGCAATTTTACTACTTTTATTACTAAAGTGCTTTTCTATTTCCATTGTATTGAACTATTGCGATATTTTTATTGTTGCTTTTTTAACTTTATTTATAGAATTAAAGTGTAATTAAACATAAATATCAACAGGAATATAAAGAGACGGAAACAAAATACATTGAAAGGTTATATAATATTGAAAGCTGAAATTACAAATAAAAATATTACAGCGAAACATTAAAATTGATGATCAATTTGATTAGTTTATTGCAATGAAAACTGATTTTTAGTTGAAGCGTATCATGTTAAATTTTAAAAAAAATTATTTAAAAGTATTTTGTTTGATTATTGTTTATCTCTAAAATTATACAAACGCAACTTTGTTTGTGTGTGGAAGAATTCGTTCCTTCTAGAATCCGAAACGGTTTAACAGATTCTATTTATTATTACCATACCTTAGGGGATAAGTCACGTAGTTTTCTTATTTAAGTTTTATCTCAGAATACCATCGATAATCACCGATAATAGGGGATCGCAACAATTCTTCTAAAGCATATATCACCGTTAAATCCATTTTTCAAGGTCGTCGCTTAGAAATGAAGATAGAACACCGAGCTGTAAAAATTATATTCTGGGTAAGTTGATATTTTTTTAATTTGTTTTTTTTCTTTCTTTTTCTTTTTTTTTTTGCAGGACGTTGTGCGTATGTTCAAACCCCGCGTGTAAATTTCTTCTTTTTTTTCGTTAACTGAAAGAAAATTCATATAAAATAATTTTATAAAAGAAACAGTAGGTTCTTTAGAATGCAATGTACAATAACATATATTTTGAATTAAGTTACTGCATGGAGGCATATGAAGTTTCTTCAGGAACGACTTCACAGATTTCGAAACCAATGAACATATAGGAGTATGAAATATCCGTTGATCATACTCCAATTCTGGTCAACCTCGGGTCACCCGGCTTATTAGCAAAAAAGTCAAAGGCGTATTTTTTATTATCCCACTTCCGAAATAATATTAAGATTTCGCTTTATAATGAGATATATTTTTATTCTTATTTCCCCTTACATCGTAGTATTGCTATATATCATTGAAATTATTACACTTCTAGTTTATGTAAATCTTACTTTTCAAGAAATTTTTGATTCTTACTAAGATTTGGATCTAATTTCTTCAAACTCACATCTCAACGTCCTAAACCATTCAATCTTCATCATGTTACCTACTGCCTTCTTGGGGATCAGCGTCAATTATGCCGTACCAATCACGTTTAATCAGTTCATAACGAGTAATTCTGTCTCCTAAGGCAGAAAAAACACAGAAATCAGCATATAATTTCGAACGGCACAATCGCCTTGTCTCGTGTATAAAATGATTTATCAACTCTATTACTACTTTTTACTATATATCTCTATATAACTTAAATGAACCCATTTTTCCGCTCTGAGTTTGACCTTAATAGGATAAAAATCAAGACATTTAATGCGAATGTAAAATGCACGGACTGCAGCAAAATAACTCTGGTGTGTTATAGGCCTATTACCTATCCACTTCCTCGGTAATCTTAGATCCCTACGTTTTTTTCCGCTGAGAGTTCACGTCCAAAATCTGTAACAATCAATGGAAGTGGTAAAATCTTTTCTTTCTATTACATGCATACTTTTTTCTCTTTTTTGTGGGGGGCAGAAGGGGAGAGTCGAAAGGTTAATTAAACGAAACGAACTAACCTTGGATTCCAGGCTTTACATCGCACTCTGTCAATCGCCAGCATTCTTCAATCTTACTCGAATAAAGATTTTAGTTACTGTATTTTTCGTTCTATTAATTCTGCAGTGGGTTTATACACGATACTAGAGGGGAGAGCTCACTTCTTATTTTCGGATTAGTCACTTATTAATTATTTATTTCTATACATTGCATTTCTGCGAGTTTCATTGGCACAATTACAATTAAGCTATCGATATGGAATCAGACGACATTCCAATTGATAAAAAGCGAAAACGAACAATCCGTTCTACTTACACCTAACAATTCTACGGTGTAAGAATGCTCTTTTTTACACAAACACACAAACAACATAAGAATAACTAAAATATATAATTAGTTTTTCAAATACATTTTCTTTTTATGTGCTAAACAATGTTATTTAGAATTAGATATACTATATGCTAATATTTTTTTAACTGAAAAGATAAACTTACATCGAAAACTATGGGTTAAGGAAAAAAACTATTGTACTGTAACCTATATTCATACGATACATTTCTACTCTGAAAATTGATGTTTTTCTGAAGGAAATTTAAACAAAAATTGCAT